>NW_026606896.1:265000-290000 GCF_029890125.1 Rhinichthys klamathensis goyatoka
AAGCTGCATTTGATTAAAAATACAACAAAAAAAAACAGTAATGTTGTTAAATATTATGACAATTTAAAATATCAGCAAGTAGGCTCACGCATCACACACATGACCAGCGTCGGCCAATAGTGAGCCTGCGTGTGACGTACAACAGAAGCGCTGCGCTGTTACACTACGAGAACTCACTCGAGCCCCACTGTGTGTGAGTGTGTGATTGAGTGTGTGTGTGTGTGTGTCGTGGCTCTCGTGAAGTCACTCGAGGCCCACTGTGTGTGTGTGTGTGTGTGTGTGTGTGTCGTGGCGCTCGTGAACTCACTCGAGGCCCACTGTGTGTGTGTGTGTGTGTCGTGGCTCTCGTGAACTCACTCGAGGCCCACTGTGTGTGTGTGTGTGTGTGTGTGTGTGTGTGTGTGTGTGTGTGTCGTGGCGCTCGTGAACTCACTCGAGGCCCACAGAGAAGATGATGAAGAGTTGAATAAAGTCGTTATTTGTGTGTTTTTTGCGCACAGAAAGTATTCTCGTCGCTTGATAAACTTAAGCAGGGTTCCTACAGGTTTCTTCAAGTTTACAGGAATACTCTCCAAAACGGACATTTAGACAATGTTGTGTGCAGTGCTGGAGTAGTCGAGTCCTGGACTCGCCGACTGATGACTAGTACTTGGACTCGAGAATATATAAAATCGGATTTGAGCATTCATCAAATGAATGACGTTGTTTCTGCCTAAATAGGTTATAAAAACTTGTTACACTTTTCCTGTTTCGGGGTCCAAGACCGGCCGTGATCTATTTTCCCCTCACAGACACCGCTGCCGCTCGCTCTCCTCGCTTGACAACACACTCACTGACGCCACTCACTTTACGCCGCACTCTCTCCCTCTCTCGAGAGAGATAACGTAACACCCATTTAACACTAGATAAGTTCCTCTACATCTAATCAGCAATTTCGATTTTAGAATAATAAAAAAATAGGTAAAAATAATCATGTCCCCTTTAAGGGGGCCGAGACGGTTTAACTACAATCGATCATTAACACTAGATTTTGAATCGATGGAATAATCGGTGGAATACTCGATTACAATAATTATGTGGGACTGCAGCTATCGAGTCTTTTTTTGTTAGTTTATAATCAGATTGACGGTTCAATCGAACTGAAAGGAATCGTGCGGTTGAAATAATGCAATCAACTGGACATAAATTAAGCACAACCATTTTCTCAATGGGATTTAGAAGATACCGTGTGCTGCGATCAACATATCAACAGATTTAGTCTTACACACGTGCGTACATTAGCGCATCATGTCTTATGTAGTTGGTCACTGGATGAGACTGAATATTGAACAAGTATTTGATCAAAAAGCTCGTCATGTAATGCACATTTGTGAATCAGCAAAATTTTTGGGGTTCATATAAAGAATTTTCAGAATATGAGAAGATTGGATTTATTTCGATCGGTGCATGTAATCTGGAGACAGTTTTCTTTCTTTCAATTAAATTAATGTACTATATTTTAGTTTGATAATGTTTTTTTTTATTTAATATTTTGTATTTTCAGGGGATTTTTTTTAAGGTAAATTATATTTACGCTGTATTTATAATCCATTTATTCACTTTTTGAGCGTAGACCTGAAAATGAAATGTCCATCTTAAACTGTGGAGAAGATTGTGTGTCGTAGCAATGTGGCAGATTATTGCTGAAGTGAAAAAAGTTTTTAAAAGTTACAGAATTTTACGTTTATTGTTCTGAAAAATGCACAAAAATACTATTTTCAATTTTTATATGCAATATATATTTTCAAAATCACGTTTACTCTAAAACAGCAAGAAAACCAAAGCCATAAAGCTGAGCAAGTGTGTGTTCCGCATGTGAGCTGATCTCTCAGTAAAGCAGCGTTCAGGGAGAGTGTGTTCGGCTGCAGTTCCAAACGCTTCCACTAGAGCAGCGGTTTTCAATAGGTGAGGCGCGCCTCCCCTGGGGGGCGCCAAAGAGCCACAGGGGAGGCGCGACACGCGAAGAAAAAATAACTCTGTATGCAGCTCTATTAATGTCGCAGGGCTTAAAGTATCCCGGCAACGCATGCGATAAGTTTTTGTATATGATCACGCTCTTATTCACGCAAATGCTTTTAAACCATTAATTCGCGACAAGACAAAAGAGAACGCGCTGTCAGTGAATGTCCTCCTGTCCTGACACACGCACACATACGCACGCACTTATGACGCACAGAAAGACGCGCGCCAGTATCGAGTTCTCTTTCGCGCCTGAACGAACAATAACCCACACATTTATGCCAAAATGTCAGTTTTGTCGAGTATCCTCACAAGAACAGTCTTAAATGAGTTAAATAAAATCTTAAATAGAAGTAAAGAGTAGAGAATGAGATGATTCCAATGCTGGAGTGTGTGTGTGTGTGTGTGTGTGTGTGTGTGTGTGTGTGTGTGTGTGTGTGTGTGTGTGTGTGTGTGTGCGAGAGAGAGTAGGCACGGGCACGAGAGAGTGAGACACGCGGGCGCGATCGAACAGTGGAGACATAAAAACATACTCCGTCATTTTGTTAATACAGGACATCATTCAGTCTGCAAAGTGTTTACTTATATTTGTGTAGTCCTATACTCGCAATAAAACACAACATCGTGCTTTTTTCACTCTGTATTTCTTGTCAAACTGTAACCTACAACTGTCACACACACATACACACCGTTTTAAAAGCAAAACATATTTATCCAACCCCTTTTTAAAACAGTCTGTGTGTTCCATCTTTTGGACATTCATCATATCGCATTGGTTTTCATTTCTTGTCCTCAAAACAGAGCACTAATCTGTTTATTTTTAAGTTACACATTAATTAAAAAAGAAAAAATCCATTATTTATAATTCTGATGAGAATAAAGTTACGGTTAATTAAAATGAAGGAAAACAAATATATTGATCTGAAATATTGCAAATTTTAAATTCATTCAGGTACAATTACCAAACATATCTCAAGGTCTTTTTATTAATTTAATAAACTAATTATATAAAACTATTATCAGTGCACTATAAATAAACTGGTTCTATGCCTTTATTAATAAAACTTATTTAAAAAATACAAGGCTTAAGACATTTATAAAAATGCCTTCTATATTTCTGTTTTGCTTTTCACTCCATTGTACTGAAATCGTACCGAACCGTGGTGTCTGAACCGAACCGTGACTTCTGTGTACCGTTCCACCCATAGTATTGTCTTCATACTATGAATTATGTTAAGCTATGGTAAAAGTGGTACCGCCAGACCTGGAGATCGGCTGAATCCTATAAACGGTAAAAAAAAAACAATTGTTTTACTCGAGGGGAGGTGGAAAATGAGCTTAATTTCCCAAATGGTGCAATATCCCTGTAACGTTAGCTTGGCTTATCGTTACCCGGGTGCTCTGCCCTGACTTCTTATGATACAGTGCATGTGTAAGATACAAACTTCCGGGTTGCAACACAAAGATTTTTGATAAGTATGCTGATTTTTGTTAAGTCACGCTCAGAAATGTGTCATTTGCATATTAAAATCACAAAAAAATCGAGCAGGGGGCACGTACGACCACAACCCCCCACCACCCCCGTCCCGCCGCACCGCGCCACTGTCACCTTTTTTCCTCTGAGGAGTTTGCAGGTCTGATTGTGAATTTAGACTTATGTTTACATTTTAATTATTTGAGTTTTGCATGGTTGTGTTGACATTTCTGTCTTGGGATTATAATCAGAGGAAGGTTAAGTTTAAAATAAAAATGTTTAAATGTAATATATTTTTTCTCCTGGTCCTTATTTTAAATGGGTCATAAAAAAATCAATAATTATCGATATCGACCGATATGAAACACTGATATCGTGATACAGTTTTCAGCCATATCGCCCAGCCCTAGGCGACAGAAGCAACTTATTGTGTCACGTATGGCAGGCAAACCCCATAACATCGGCGAAACACTGCTACTCATTGCATTACACATGTTAAGCATGTTTTGTTGACTTGTGGTTAGGCCAGTGATTTTAAAAGTAGCCTCAATTAGGCCTGCATAAAGTTGGAAATTATTTGCTGTTGCAAAGAATAGTTTATGAATGCACTTTTAAAAAAGTTGTGGAAATAAAATGTCTTCAAATAGGCTACAATATTAAAAAATATTTACATTTTATCCGTTTTTATTGGAACTCATCGTTGCCTGGAACACACAAAAGATGGCATTTACTGCAGAGGTGTGTGGGTTAGGGCAGGGGGGCGGGATTTTGGGGAAGGGGGGGCTCGGCTGTCCTAACCTACTGTTAGGGGAGGCTCACATTCACCCAATTTGAAAACCCCTGCACTAGAGGAAACTCTCCATTCATTTCCAATGCGGCATTTCTGACAGCGAGGAGCACAAGTGGGACTATTGTTCACAGCACCATTAAACCTGTTCAGATCATGCCCATGATTTATGTGTGTGTTCACACAGCAAGAGCCAAAACCTTTACCAAGTTTCGTACCATTCCTGTGAAATAATACATTTTAAAAAAAGGTAAAGCAGCAGAAAGGTTAAACCCATCCCGCACAGCAACACTCACCCCCTCCTCGAAGGCCCAGCGCTTGCTGACTTCATGCTCGTTGTGGTTGAACACCTCCTGCCGAGTCTCGATCACCTTGTGCCTCATGTTCTCGATCTCCGTCACTCTCTGAAGGGCAAAACACAGCGTCCTGAGCGGCGCGTCGTGAAAGCGCAAACATTTTATCTCGTCTGATGTCCAGCTACGCAAAAGGTCTACGTCACCATGAGTTTGACAGAAACAGTACGGTTTGCACACCCAGTGAATCAGCTGTGGCCCAAGCCCCGGTGCTGGGAAGGGACGGTGTCATTTCGTCACGAGCCCGTCCCACTTTAAGCCCAAGTCCCTGATTGGATGCCAACCTGGACCCTCAGGTTTTCATTGGCTGCTAACGGAAAGACACCTCTTCAAACCTGCACACGTTTTGCTTGTCTCCAGGATCAGCTAGCGCCCCTGCCTACCTGTGCCATGTTTGAGAACCCCACAGACGGGACACGGGAGTCTTACCTTTGCGGGATCTGGCAGGTCCTCCGTGCCCGGCGGAAGCTCTTCGCCAGGGGCGTCGTCTCCGCTAGGCTTGTTAGCATTAGCTAGTTCCACTCGCAGCGCCACGAACTCCTCCTCCGACAGGAAGTGCTTGGGGTTGTTGCTCTGCACGTGTTCTTTGAACCTGAACAAAGAGTGTTTTTACAATCAAATTGCACATAAAATTGGGAAAAACTGCAACAGTCATCAGGAGTTTCTCACGCGTCTCCATTGCAGATTTGCGCAATTTTTTTTGCATATTTTCTAGGCGTTTTCGTTAAACCCATGTTATGAGAGTGAGAGAGAAAGCGAGAGAGAGCGAGAGAGTAAGCGAGAGAGCGAGTGAGCTAGAGAAAGAGCGAGAGAAAGCGAGTGAGAGAAAGCGAGAGAGGGAGCGAGAGAAAGAAAGCGAGAGCTAGAGAGAGAGAAAGCAAGAGAGAGAAAGCGAGAGAGAGCTAGAGAGAGCAAGAGAAAGCAAGAGAGCTAGAGAGAGAGCGCGAGTGAGAAAGAGAAAGCTAGAGAGAGCGAGAGAGGGAGCGAGAGAAAGAAAGAGCTAGAGAGCGAGAGAAAGCAAGAGAGCTAGAGAGAGAGCGAGAGAGGGAGCGAGAGAAAGAAAGCGAGAGAGAGAGAGCGAGAGAAAGCAAGAGAGCTAGAGAGAGAGCGCGAGTGAGAAAGAGAAAGCGAGAGAGAGCGAGAGAAAGAAAGCGAGAGCGAGAGAGCGAGAGAAAGCAAGAGAGCTAGAGAGAGAGCGAGAGAGGGAGCGAGAGAAAGAAAGCGAGAGAGAGAGAGCGAGAGCGAGAGAGCGAGAGAAAGCAAGAGAGCTAGAGAGAGAGCGAGAGAGGGAGCGAGAGAGGGAGCGAGAGAAAGAAAGCGAGAGAGAGAGCGAGAGAGCGAGAGAAAGTAAGAGAGCTAGCGAGAGAGCGAGAGAGGGAGCGAGAGAAAGAAAGCGAGAGAGAGAGAGCGAGAGAGCGAGAGAAAGTAAGAGAGCTAGAGAGAGAGCGAGAGAGGGAGCGAGAGAAAGAAAGCGAGAGAGGGAGCGAGAGAGGGAGCGAGAGAAAGAAAGCGAGAGAGAGAGAGCGAGAGAGCGAGAGAAAGTAAGAGAGCTAGCGAGAGAGCGAGAGAGGGAGCGAGAGAAAGAAAGCGAGAGAGAGAGAGCGAGAGAGCGAGAGAAAGTAAGAGAGCTAGAGAGAGAGCGAGAGAGGGAGCGAGAGAAAGAAAGCGAGAGAGGGAGCGAGAGAAAGAAAGCGAGAGAGAGAGAGCGAGAGAAAGCAAGAGAGCTAGCGAGAGAGCGCGAGTGAGAAAGAGAAAGCGAGAGAGAGCGAGAGAAAGAAAGCGAGAGCGAGAGAGCGAGAGAAAGCAAGAGAGCTAGAGAGAGAGAAAGCAAGAGAGAGAAAGCGAGAGAGAGCTAGAGAGAGCAAGAGAAAGCAAGAGAGCTAGAGAGAGAGCGCGAGTGAGAAAGAGAAAGCAAGAGAGCTAGAGAGAGAGAAAGCAAGAGAGAGAAAGCGAGAGAGAGCTAGAGAGAGCGAGAGAAAGCAAGAGAGCTAGAGAGAGAGAAAGCAAGAGAGAGAAAGCGAGAGAGAGCTAGAGAGAGCAAGAGAAAGCAAGAGAGCTAGAGAGAGAGCGCGAGTGAGAAAGAGAAAGCTAGAGAGAGCGAGAGAGGGAGCGAGAGAAAGAAAGAGCTAGAGAGCGAGAGAAAGCAAGAGAGCTAGAGAGAGAGCGAGAGAGGGAGCGAGAGAAAGAAAGCGAGAGAGAGAGAGCGAGAGAAAGCAAGAGAGCTAGAGAGAGAGCGCGAGTGAGAAAGAGAAAGCGAGAGAGAGCGAGAGAAAGAAAGCGAGAGAGAGAGAGCGAGAGAAAGCAAGAGAGCTAGAGAGAGAGCGCGAGTGAGAAAGAGAAAGCGAGAGAGAGCGAGAGAAAGAAAGCGAGAGCGAGAGAGCGAGAGAAAGCAAGAGAGCTAGAGAGAGAGCGAGAGAGGGAGCGAGAGAAAGAAAGCGAGAGAGGGAGCGAGAGAAAGAAAGCGAGAGAGAGAGAGCGAGAGAGCGAGAGAAAGTAAGAGAGCTAGCGAGAGAGCGAGAGAGGGAGCGAGAGAAAGAAAGCGAGAGAGAGAGAGCGAGAGAAAGTAAGAGAGCTAGAGAGAGAGCGAGAGAGGGAGCGAGAGAAAGAAAGCGAGAGAGGGAGCGAGAGAAAGAAAGCGAGAGAGAGAGAGCGAGAGAAAGCAAGAGAGCTAGAGAGAGAGCGCGAGTGAGAAAGAGAAAGCGAGAGAGAGCGAGAGAAAGCAAGAGAGCTAGAGAGAGAGCGAGAGAGGGAGCGAGAGAAAGAAAGCGAGAGAGAGAGAGAGCGAGAGCGAGAGAAAGTAAGAGAGCTAGAGAGAGAGCGCGAGTGAGAAAGAGAAAGCTAGAGAGAGCGAGAGAGGGAGCGAGAGAAAGAAAGAGCTAGAGAGCGAGAGAAAGCAAGAGAGCTAGAGAGAGAGCGAGAGAGGGAGCGAGAGAAAGAAAGCGAGAGAGAGAGAGCGAGAGAAAGTAAGAGAGCTAGCGAGAGAGGGAGCGAGAGAAAGAAAGCGAGAGAGAGAGCGAGAGCGAGAGAAAGTAAGAGAGCTAGCGAGAGAGCGAGAGAGGGAGCGAGAGAGGGAGCGAGAGAAAGAAAGCGAGAGAGAGAGAGCGAGAGCGAGAGAAAGTAAGAGAGCTAGCGAGAGAGCGAGAGAGGGAGCGAGAGAAAGAAAGCGAGAGAGAGAGAGCGAGAGAGCGAGAGAAAGTAAGAGAGCTAGAGAGAGAGCGAGAGAGGGAGCGAGAGAAAGAAAGCGAGAGAGAGAGAGCGAGAGCGAGAGAGCGAGAGAAAGTAAGAGAGCTAGCGAGAGAGCGAGAGAGGGAGCGAGAGAAAGCGAGAGAGAGAGAGCAAGAGAGAGAGAGAGCTAGAGAGAGAGAGAGAGAGAAAGCGAGAGAGAGAGTGAGAGAGAGTTTTGGTTCAAAACTGTGTGTTGTTTTTTTTTGTTTTTTTTGTTTATTTTCATTTTGATATATTTCATTTTGATTCATTATGATATAAATGTAATGTATTCATGGATTTGTTTACATTATTAATTTATTGATTATTTGTTCATTGCCTATGTAATGGCCAATGCTTTGGCAATACTGTATAAGTCATGCCAATAAAGCTCATTTGAATTTGAGAGAGTGAGAGAGAGAGTGAGAGTGAGAGAGAGAGTGAGAGAGAGAGAGAGCTTGCGAGCTAGAGAAACACATCGGCCAATCAGAAAACCGTATCGGCGATGCCAATATTTTAAAAATGCCAAATCTGGCCGGACCACGGATGCTCACTTCTGGAAGTGCTGCGAGTACAGCTGTGTGGGGATGCAGAGGATGCGGTCGTACACGGCCGTGACGTTGGCCAGCTTGTCCTGCTCCGTCTCCCAGCCGATGTAAGCCTCCCACAGACGGTCCGAGCGGAAGTCCGTGCCGCACGCCAGAACCGCGTGCTCATAGGACCTGAAGGAACACAAGCACAGCACTCAAACACCTTCGCCAGCTTGGGGTTATTTTCAATTTAATAATCTTACGACTAAAGGTCCTTCACCGAGTCTGAAATTTACTCGTGTTTTGTGAAAAACGCATAAAATCGAACCCGATCCGAATTTATTTAATGACAGACGAAAGTTGTGTGTGTAAACGTGATCGTATTTATTTTCTAACGTGACAAATTTCGGACGTGCAAGGACCTTTTTTTAAATTAATACTGTAACAAACACACAATCTTAAAATAAATCCTGTATATCAGATTCTTTTACTTTAACACATTCAAATGCAAAACTCAAGACATTAACATGCCTATTGAAATATATGTACTATTTTTAACTAGCAGATATCACCATGAAACTTTCCCAGTTGATTACCTACATTAAGATGAGAAAAAAATGTATTACAAGTTTTCTGTAATTTAATGTTTAAATATGCAAATTAGGCATTATCTGATTAAACATGCGCTAATTTGCATATATTTCAAAAAATTAAATTGAGTATTGGATAAAGCCAGGTTCAAAATGATTTTTTCATTGTGTTCACATATTAGATGGGGAAAAAATTACAGAGGGATTTATGGATATCTACTTTTGTTATCCTATAAATCAGAATATTCTGTCAATAGCCTTAAAAAATATATTTTTGCCACGTTTTTTGGAATAAAATGTTATATAATCGGGCTAGGAATAATATATTTACAAATCCCTCTGTAAATGTCTTCATAATATAACTAGGTACAAGACTGGGAGGTTTGGTGTGTGTATAGGTGCAACTGAAGTGGAGATTTCGGACTTTGTGTATGAGAGAAAAGTCATTTTGAGAAAACGGGCTTTAAAGATTTAGCATCAGCCAATGAGATTGCGCATTTGCGCCCTTTTACTTTCACGATTGGTTGCTGGTAAAAAGGAAATGACCATATTTGGATGCGACAGCATTGTACAGCAGAGAGAGAGCTTTCTAACGGTGTGTGTGATGACAGGCTGCAGATCGCGGAGCAACGGGTATTATTTAGATCGCCAATTTTTTATGAATTTAAGAGAAATCTACAGACGCAAACAGAAAGTGTAGTAAAATAAAGACCTAAATGTGTATTTCGGACTTTTTTTCACCACAAGTCTGAAAGACGACATGTTATTGAAGACAAATATCCGGAAATCTCTGTTTTTGCCTGCCGTGTCTCGCCTTAACACCAAGTGTTGGTAGAAGCTATTTACACAAACTAAGCCACTTTATGACTAAAGTACAAAAAATGCAGTGTGTGTGTGTGTATTTATATATACAAAATTATACACAGTACAGTACATATGTTAACAAAATAAATTTAGTATGCGATTGTTCGTTGCACAGCCCTAGCGTAGGGAGGGCTTTATCGTCCTAATAAGGCAGCATTTTTTTAATAAACATAATAACTTACACTCAATATATTATCATTGCATTCTGTTTTATAATGTACTAAAATACTGAGGAGCAAAAAGTATCTAACTACTATTTACACTTGTTGCAAAGAAAATACTGCTATTTTTACATGGTGTAAATAGAATCTAATGCTATTAGCGCAAACAGCCGCTGCCTTATTTAATACCAAGCAGAATCATAATTCATAATTGTATATTCTGTATTGTTCTCTTATTGTTCCATATTTTTCTTACTGTGTTGAAATATGGGGGCATGCCTACACCACAAACACAAAACCCATTTTTATTTTACAAAAAAAAGCTATAAGGATAGTCAATCATTCCCCGTATAATGAACCGACAAATGCTATATTCTGTAAATTTAAAGCAATGAAATATTCTGATTTAGTCAGTCTGAATACTGCCGTTTTTATGTTCAAAGTTAATAGGAAAATAGTGCCTGAAAATATACTATGTTTGTTTGAAAACAGGGAACAGAAATATAACCTAAGAGGAGAGAACACGTTTAAAAAACAGATGGTCAGAACAAACTTTAAGATGAACACCATCTCGGTAAAAGGGGTCGACTTGTGGAATGGTCTCACTGATGATCTTAAGAGGAGTAATTCCATTCATTACTTTAAAAAAACAGTTTAAAATCTTAATTTTTGACAAATATTCGGATGCTTAAGAAAAATTGTCCAAGATAAGTTTATGCATAATTGTGTTTAGATTTCAATAATATAAGTAATAAATAAATATTTGTAATCAAGTGCAGAGGTTTGTATGTATGTATATATGTATGTATATGAGTATGCAGTATGTGTATATAGGAATGAGTGTATGTATGCATATGTTTATACATGTATATTGTTTATGTTCAAATTTTGATGGGTAGATGTTGATGTATATGATGTAAATAGGGTAGGCGTAATAAGCCATGGCTTCAGCCTACACCTGTTCGGTTACCTTCTTTGTTTGTAATGAATTTGTTGTATATATTCTGTTTTATGTTTAGTAACCGAATAAACCTTTATTATTATTATTATTATAATTCATAATGGCTAATGTGTTATATAAAAAGCAGCGTCTGATACTGTGAGTGTCACATTAGTTTCTGCAGTTGAAAACCATCTTAAAATGTTGTGTAATTATATAGGCTATATAACAATGCGGGAATGACGGCTACATTCGTATAGTGTGTGTGTGTGTTTGTGTGGACAGTCACAAATAAACAACAATGAGCTTGTGGAAGAACCTGTCAATCATCTTTATGGATAGCGCAGAGGAAACTGACCAATAAGAGGACAGTTTTACTCACATGTGACTTGCGTAAACACTTTTCGGTACGCTTTGAAATGTTGCTTTGTGAAATCAAACCGAACCAAGAAGAAAATACAACATTGTAACTCATTAAATCCTGTTTCGGAAAACAAAGCAAACATGTGAAAAACTGTCGATTTTAAGACGCCGCGGCTAACACACAGCAAGCTAAACTGGCCTGTGAAACTCTGCTCTCCAGGTTCTGCACTTACGCTCGGATGCGGTTCTCCGCCTCCCCGTCGCTGGTGTCCTGGTTCTCTCGCAGGAACGTGATGTAATGAAGCCACAGGTCCACGCTGAGCGGGATGGCCTGAAGACCTCGCCGGTACACCTGCAGCATTCAAACCGGTTATAGAGCAGGGAATATACAGCAGTCATGGAGTTAAAGACCACATCGCCACGCTAACCGTTACATCGGCGACACTAACTTACATTCACTATGTATTGATTGTGAAGCCCTATCCGGAGGGGGGGGGGGGCAGTAATAATCACCAGAGCTTCTCAGTGAATGTCTGAATGTGCATCTCAGTGATCATCACGGACAATGCTTAAAGATTACAGAGACTTTCACCTTCTGTAATAAGGTTGGGAATAAGGACTCAGGTAATGCTAATCCCGTGCGGATAGACCCGCTGTAAATATGCACGGAGAGTCTCTGGCAGAACTCAAGTGTTTTACACACACCGTTCAGATCAGAGAGAAGATCGAGAGCACTCGTTAGAGGCGCGACACATCTCTTAGCGTTCGGTAAGTGCCTATTACCAACAATCCAATCTGAAGTTAATTAATACATCCAACCGGACATAACTGTCTTATATATATAAATATAGGTTATATGTGTTTGCGCACGTGATATCAGGAAGCAGCGTAACACACACATGACGACAGGAGTGACGGCGGTGTGTAACTCGAGTTACTCTCCCACTTCTGCTGGTTTAACTGAGATTATCCCGTACGGATGGGCCATTATTATTACAGACGTCCTGTGGTGAAATGACACTACTTCATCTACCCTTGTAAAGCTAATCCTTAAAGATAGCACAACTAAACAGTCTTAGTTTGTGATAACTTATTATCAATGCAACATAATTCAGAAGGGTGGGAACGAAGCACTAGAGAATTAATTGACAAATTAATACGATTCTTTGGACAAATATACAATGAAAAGATATTAATGGAAATCTAATACCTTGGAAAAATGGCATTTAAGACTTTTTAAGGGCCTTAATTTTCTCTCAATTGATTTATCAACTTAATAAAAAGAAGAAAGTGAATCTCATGAAACCGTGATTTCACTCCAAAATCAATTCATGTTACATTTATATAGCGTTTTCACAAAACGCCTTGTTTCAGAGCAGCTTTACATACAATCATGCGGATGTTTATAACATCTCACATTTTGCAATGATACTTAGCCGTTGAGATATGCAATAGTATAGCCACGGGGAAGAACTAAATTGTATTAAAGTCCCCCTGTGGTGAAAATCCAGCTTTTAATGTTGTTTATGTGTCTATGTGGTGTTTAATATGCTTTAAGACACACCGTGTGTAAGTTCATAAGTCGACAGCATTGCTGAGTATTTCCTCCTTAAAACTGCCGTGAACCAAAGACAGTCTCAAAAACACGGTTTGAAATCGCTGGTGTTTCTGACGTCACAAACGACCTTGTAACCAATCAGATCAACGTGTGATCGTCAACCAGTGGATCTCTGAGCTGAGGGAGTGAGTGGAGGCGGGGCTCATCTGCATATTCATATTAAATGAGGCAAGCTTTTTTACATTCAAGCTTATCAAGGGAAAAAAACTCTTAAATGTGTCATTTTGGTGATCAAAGATGAGTTTTAATGGATAAAATTGACTACAGAAAATTAAACCTATTTTTTTGTGACTGACAACAAAAGATGATTTTCATGAGTTTTGCAGCTTGATCAGACTCACCTCATCAGCCATCTGGATGTAACCATGTTTCCTCTCAATATCAGCATATTTCTTCCAGTAGCCATAACAGTAAGGATAGTGCAGGAAAAAGGAATCAAACGCCTTCCTTGACGCCACCAGGTGGTTCTGAAACAAAAGATGAAGACTGATGAAGCTTGAGATGCTTTGCTACTAAAGGGTTAGTTCACCAAAAAAATGAAGATTCGCTCCAAACCCATAAGACTCGTTAATCTTTAAAACACAAATGAAGATATTTTAATGAAATCTGAGAGATTTCTGTCCCTTCACCCAAAACATTCATCGAGATTATAAAATAAAACGATATGAATAGAGCAGTCTTCTGAAGAAACCCAATCGGTTTATATTAGGGAGACCGATGTGAACATTTTAGCCGATAACCGATAATTATTTATATTTGAAAGCCGATAACCGATATATCGGCCGATAAATCTAAATTTTTATAGCATTTTTGAGAGCCTGATTACACAAACAAAAGTCTCTCCATTATATCCATGTCCCAAACACACAATTATAATATTATGTTCTCATTATAATGTTATGTAGCTGATATGACAGACTTGCGCTGCACATGTTGTACGCTCGCGTCACGATTCGATACATAATTATTGCGATACTCCAAGACATATGATAAAAGATTAACAAAAAATGAACTGTTGATTAAAATGCTAAATTTGGTATTTCACTGTGTGTGTAAATAAATAGGCTTGGAAACCCAAAGCACAGGACAATAGAGACCCCAGAATAACAATATTCATGATTCTGAAGCTGAAAATAGAATTATTTTAGACGAATATGCTTGCACTCTTTCACTGACTAGATATATTAAAAATAATGTAAGCCACTTTTTTGGCATTTGGCAGTATCAGGAAGCACAAATATCCCCCATTGCATTATTATACATTATATATAATAGTTTAATGTAGTACTGACACTAAAACTCTGAAAACTTTTTTCTCTTATTCGTAATTTATATTTTGGGTGAAATATACAGAATATATATATAGTCACTATCCACAATACATAGTTGCATTTTTGTATTGCGATATATTGTTACACCCCTATTGAATAAACTTTCAATGGAGGGACTTTTTATCAAAAATATCTTAGTGTTTTGAAGATGAAAGTGTTCAGTGCGGTACCTCTTGCTCCACATACTGCAGAAGGTAGACCCATCCATTAAAGTCTTCCGGATTCTCTTCCACGACCTTCGAGAGACGCTCGTACTCTGTGGGAAACTCGGGTTCTTGTGGTTCGGCTGGTTCTGCTGCTGTTTCGGCTCCTGGTTCTGCTGGGTCTTCTTCTTTGGGAGCATCTTCCAGCTCCATGTTGGAAGGGCTCTCGGAGTCTCCCTCCTGTTTCACCGGATCCGGCTCCACCGATTGGTCCACGACGTCTCCGTTCGATTCCGCCTGCTGCCCGTCAACCGGGTCTGAGTTTTCCAGAACGGGATCTGAAGGGCTGGTCTTCGGGTCGATGTTTTCCGCCGCGGACTTCAGATGCTCCAGCGAGAACAGCTGTAACTGCTCCACGGCGGACTCGTGGGTTTCCGGTTCTGGGAGAGGAGCCGGCGCCGTGGTCCAGTCGGGTGTGGTCGGTTCTGAGCCCTCCATCGCAGACGAGTCCCCGTTATCAGGGGCGTTCGTGTCCAACATCCCGGTCATGGGCTCAGCTGAAACACACCGATGGGAAACCGTTACGTAAAACAGGGTTTTGACCCCCAAACATGATCATGCCATGATGCGTTTCTGTTAGAAAAATCTCCATATTTACAGCTTTATAAACTATAATCACTGGCTTCCAGTATCGACCGACATTGAAGAAAGAAATGTCTAGTTTTTGTAAGAAAAATGTCCATATTTATTTCAGTTATATTAAAAAATATCCTGGCTCTTCCAAGCTTTATAATGATGCCTTAGATTTTGAAGCCTAAAAAAAGTGCATCCCTCCATCATAAAAGTAATCCAAACGACTCCATGTTAATAAAGGCCTTCTGAAGCGTTTTTGTAGGAAAAATATCCATATTTATAACTTTATAAACTATAATCACTGGCTTCCGTCAACGACGGTCTAGTTCCGGCGGAAGTGACCTCTGACCCGACACGTGACATAGGAGTAACGTTAGCTTTAAATTCGTGATAAGTGTATTTTTTTTACACTATCCTCTACGCTTCCACGTTCGAATACGTTATGTGTCAGGTCAGAGGTCACTTCCGCTGGAACTAAACTCACGTACGGCCATAACCTGAAGCAAGTCATTATAGTTTATAAAGTTATAAATATGGATATTTTTCTTACAAACACACTTCAGAAGGCCTTTATTAACCCCCTGTTGTCGTAGTTCATTATGATGGATGGATGCACTTTTTGAGCTTCAAAATTTAAGGCACCATTTACTCCTTTTATAAAGCTTTTTTCTTTTCTTTTTTTACATAACTCTGTGTTCGGCTTTAAGAATAAAAAGTCAAATACACCTAGAATGCCTTGAGGGAGAGTACATCTGAAGACAACAATCATCTCATAATACTTTTGCAGGCAAAAAAATGTCAGTTGTGATGCAATATGCCCTATTAGCACAAGATAACGCCCAATTATCACATATTTTAAAGCTTTGAGTTTTCAGCCTATTTAAACAGCAGGCTTGATTGATATGAATTAATCTACAAAACTCTGTGCAAACAGCAAGTTTACATCAAATCGACTCAGATGTTACAGAATGTTCACTAAAAAAACACACACACACACAAAAAAACGCGAACGGAGATGAAAACTTCAAAAACCTTGAGTTTATTTATGGTTGTATTGACTGTTTGTCGCGTTTCCTGGTCAAACGACTCACGATGGTTCGTCGAAGTTAGTTAGCTAAAAAAATAGTTAGCCTACTAATCAAAACAGGCTTTACAAACGCGTTCGATTCGTTTTAAAAGGCTAATTAGTCTTCAAACCAGGAAAATATGTTATAAAATTATGAAAACGTTTTCAATAGCATCGGTCTGGTTTCGGCCTGCTCTTTTCACGCGTTAGCTGAACTGCTAACGACCCGACGCCGTTGATTTACCTCAGAGTCTTCTAGAAAAGACCGCGCGCTAATCGCGGGAAATACACGAAGAGACGGATACTTACCAGAATCTTCCATGAAACTGGGTTAAAACGGCAGATATTTGCACAACTTCTTCGAAGTTTTTATGCGGCTGATAACATGTGGTCGAACGGCCGCGCACTATCGCATTCAACACCAGCTGCGACGAGGAAAGGACACGAATGCTTTGCGCATGCGCACTGCGCGCTACGCAACCCAAAACACAAAATAAAAGGCGCCGCGGCCCACATTTTTTTAAATCAATTTGGGATAAATATGAAAGCCCATTTCCGCCACATAAAAAAATGCTTAAATCTTGATTATGACATAAAAGTCGAAATTATGGAATACTAGATACGTCATAATTGTTTTGTCATATCTATAACAAAACTTTTGCAATTGTGACATGAAGAGTCATAGTTATGACACACAAAGCTACAAATCATATATTTTTATGTCATTATGAATTTTAAACCAGAAATTCAGCTTTATCTGCTGAAATCTACTCTTAAAACATATCTCTTTTCGTTGGCTTTAATGTCTTGTTTTGTTCTTTGTTTCCTTTTATCTGTTATCTTATGGTCTTTTATTTTGTATTGTGCAGCACTTTGGTCAGAGTCAAGAAATAAACTGAACTGAACTGAATTCAACTCAAAATTATGATTTACAGAAGCATTATATGTGGCAGAAATGGGCTTCCATAAGATCCATGAGATTAGACTAAATTTTACGTTTATTTGAAACACCTGAAATCAAAGTGTAGTTACAGCACTATAAAATTATATTTGCGGTAAATGTATAGGCCTTTTGAAACAATATCATCCTGCGTTGAATGAAACTGACCCTAAAAATGGATATTAAGAGCATGCATACCGTCTAAATGTGTTATAATTATAATTATTGGCACAGAAGCTTTACTTTTTTTGTGTCTAAAACACAATATTTTCTTTCTGTAATTATTAAACAAAATATATTGTATAAACACAGTAGGCTAGTATATTGAAAGGTCTTATTATGAAACTGATATTTACTAATAAAACAATATTTTATTACTTAGTTACAGCAATAGTCCTGTTTTGGTTGAATTGAATAACTGATAGTGTATTTCCAAGACCTTAGTTTTTACATATGATCAACATTTCAAACTCTTCGTAAATAAATGTTGGGTTTTTCCAGTTCATGGATGTACATCACCTCTTGAGTTCAGGGTTAATAAATAAGGAAGTTATTTTTGACATGCAAATTCTTTGAAAATAACACAGGCATCAAGCATTCATAGCTAAATGGCTGGTTCGTTTATTTGCTACACGTGTAAAAGCACATTCTTCGGGGAGAAAAATGCAAATATGCATGTATTTAAAAGGTTTGTATGGTGTTTTATTTAAACGAGGCATTTTTTGAAATCGATGCACGTCATAAGCTCCGCCCCTTTAACGTAAAAATTACGCTAGTGAGGGATTGGAAGGACAGTTATGCAAAAACTCTCCGGTTTATGTGGTCGAATATTAAAAATGTGTCATTGCAGTGCATATCTGAACGGTATTTTAAAAAGAGTTGCCTTTAAAAAACCAACACAATTATATTCTTCCGAGTCTCAATGGCGTCCATTTCATTCAGCTCGCGCCTATGAATCCTACTATAGCGAAGGTTCACGTTCATCTTTTGAATATTAATTAGATCATGCGTGCGACCGTCGCTGGATTATTAATTAAAGGGACAGCTCACCCAACCATGAAAAATTGTTTATCACTTAGTCACCCTCAAGTTGTTACAAACCTGTATGAGTTTCTTTGCTCTGCCGAACACAAACAATAGTTTAAAGAATGTTGATAATCAAACAGTTGACGGATACTATGGAAAAATGCTATGAAGTCAAATGTCTGGTTATCAACATTCTTTAAAATATCTTAATAAAGCAATAAGCCCCTTGAAGCCGTGTTTTACACACTGATCTATATAATGACATTGTCATTCTATATAGATCAGTGGTTTTACAGTGAATTTAGAACAGCTAAGGGGTGTTGTTAGGCACGACGGAGCGGAGGAAAACCCCCTTAGCTGTTCTAAATTCACTGTAAAACATGGCGTCAAGGGGCTTATTGCTTTTATAAAACGGTTACTCCATAAAAATATTAATTTTTGATATTTATTTTATTCATAAAATAGCAACACTAGCAACAAAAAAAAAATAACAACGTTATAACACATGTATTCCTCCGCCAATCAATGTAGTTCCAAAGAGGTTGCTAAGCAACACATGCAGCAACAAAGCATCACAAACGGCAGTTGCGCAGTAACTGTAATGCGGTCACGGGGGTGTGTGTGTGTGTGTGTGTGTGTGTGTGTGTGTGTGTAACACTAATGTAATGTGCTCACAGGTGTGTGTGTGTGTGTGTGTGTGTGTGTGTGCGCGCGCGTGTAACACTAATGTAATGCGCTCACAGGTGTGTGTGTGTGTGTGTGTGTGTTGAGTGATTTACAACGGCTTCGAACGCGGCTCAACCAATCAGAATGAAGGACTGGAACTATCCGCTTTATAGGAATAAGGTGGATAAAATATTTTAAAGAATGTTGATAACCAAACAGTTGATACTATGGAAAAATACTATGGGTGGTTACCAACATTCTTTAAAATATCTTATTTTGTGCTAAGCGGAAGAAACACACGTTTTCAGGGCCGTTGCATAAACATGAAGATCAGGCATGACGTCTAGCAGTTATTCAAATGGCATTCAGTCTTTTCAATATCAAATTAAGCCAAGTTTTTATGTAAAAAGTTATGAACAGTCTTATAGAAAAACAAATAGTTGTCTAACTTGTACAACTAGTCTTAGCGGTTTATGCAACCGGCCCCAAGACATTCTTTTATCTTGCTGTATTTATTTAGGTTAAAGTGTCTATGTCAGGTTAAATTTTTTTTTTAGATATATTAAATAAGGGTTAGATGTCTGAGTGAAAATGTAATTATCATTAAAATTATTACTGTAATTACCCTACAGTAAGCTTTATAGCCATTTCTGTCAAGATCATATATTTAAAACACAGCTGAGCTGTGACGTCAGAAGAGGGAGTCGTGCCACAAACGTTCTATTCAAGTATGGAGAGTTTTGAGTCTGAGCAGATCCAAAATCCCCCTCAAAATCCCCCCACAGCCATACACTTTTGAGCCTCCCAGGCGTGAGACAGATGAGGAGGCAAACAGAAATTTAAATAATTCCTATCGAAGAAACATAAATATCTGGTGTGAAGATAACCAGTGGAGAGTTGGGCAGGTGCATAGGCATAACTTAGAGGTGGAACGGTACATGTATACCGAAACGGTACGGGCGTCACGGTTCAGTGCATGAATACACGAGTATTAAAATAAATAAAACTCGCGTGCACATTAATTAATGCGGAACTACTGTTAGATACGCGGGTTATTTAGGGACACATAATCTGTAGCTCCGCCTTAGCTCTGAAGCTCCGTGGCTATAATGGACAGGCTTCGATGTCAAGATTGCAATGCTGGAATATGTTGGTGTTGGTGTGTGTGTGTGAAGCAGCACTAAAGTAGAGAGAGAGACGCGCGAGAGAGAGAGAGACGCGCGAGAGAGAGAGAGAGAGACAGAGAGATGGAGAGAGAGATAGAGAGAGAGAGAGACACGCGGGCGCGATCGAACAGTGGAAACATAAAAACTGGAAGAAATGTGCGCTGCAAATGACCGAAGTCTTGGATACCGAAGCAGCACTGAAGTCAGCGCGTTTGGTCCGAACAAAGTTGACCCAGGCACGGAACACAGACCTGCTTTTTGGGAAAAAGTGGACTCTGTGACCGGTTTTAACTGTGTTTTAGCACCCAGCACTACCGCAGTAATTCACCATTGTGAAAATACGCCTGCATATACCTAACTAACTACCTAACTTAAATAGCTAACTAAATAAATAAATGTCCTAATCACTAATTCTCTCGATCTATCACTCGTACAATTATCAACACAGCTCACAGACTCACTTTCTCAGCGACCTATGGGGAGACGTCTCCCTCTTATGACGTCAAACGATCCGTTTGGGCGGAGGAGCAGTTTTAAGTGAGTCCTGAAAATAACGAACTTTTTCATCTTATATTCTGCCTTTAGGTATCGAAAATCATACAAAACAATACAACAACTTGTCAAACGTGCATTTCCCCTAACTATTTTGTGTTAATCCTAATTACAAATTTAACCTGACATACGCACTTTAAGGTTAAGTTCGACATATAACTTTTTTCAGAATAAGACATGTTTTACACATTTGCAGTGTTGGGGAAAGTTACTTTTAAAGTAAAATATTACATTATTGCATTACTCCCTTAACTAATTGCGTTACTTAGAATGGGAAGTAATGCGACACATTACTTTTACGTTACTTTTTCTCGTCTGACTTTTCATCTAATATTTTGTTTTTGTTATGTTTTGTATATTTATATATATATATATATATATATATATATATATATATATATGCAGGGATGGGCAGTATTTCAGATACATGTATTTAAAATACGTAGGCTATAAATACAAAATACTATTTTGTAAGCCTATATGGACAAAAATCAAATGTAATTTGTATTTAAATACATATAAGATGAGTCAACCTCTTTATCAGGGTATACTGGTTTCATGCATCATCTAGTTCAGACACGCCCCACACACACACACACACGCGCACACACACACACACACCCATGTGAGCTGCAGTAAAACTCAGCATTGGATCAGCAACTTTTCTGGAATAAGGTGAGGACGTCATGATCAGTTCTACTTGTTGATTAAAGTTAAATTTAGGCCTGAATAAATAAAGTTATTCCGATGTGCCTTCAGTTAACATGAAAGAATAAAGAGCACAGACATAGCGTCAGCCAATCAGTCTCGATCGGTTGTTGATGTTTATTAAGCTTGTTAAATTTACAGCATTACTGCGTGTTAGGGCCGGGTGATATGACATATCATAGAGATGATATAAAGTGTGAATCGATGTAACTTTTTCTAAATCGTTTACATAGATTGGCCTATTTGTGAGGTAAGCAAATGTATCCGTGCAGCTTTTATTGGGCAATAGGGATTATAAGAAGATACACCACAAACATCTGCAGCTTGTTTATAAAATAAATCAATACAAAAAATTGCTAAATAGTGTCAAATGAATTCTAATTTAACATTTTACATAAACATTCTAATTTTAATAAACTTATAGAAACAAATAAACTTTACATAAAATAAATATAAAATTACTATACTTAAAAATATGGATGTAACAATATCGTGTCGCAATATATCGCAATACAAAAATGCAACAATATGTATCGTGTATAGTTCACCCAAAACAAAAACTGTGCGAGGAAACAATTCACGTTTTCAGAGTTTTAGTGTCAGTACTACATTAAACTACTATATATAATGTTGAATATAATGTAGAATAATGCAATGGGGGATATTTGTGGGTCCTGATAATGCCAGATGTCTGATGATACCTAAAAGTGGCTTATTATTTTTAATATAGTCAGTGAAAGAGTGCAAGCTTATTCGTCTAAAATAATTCTATTTTCAGCTTCAGAATCATGAATATTGTTATTCTGGGGTCTCTATTGTGTGCTTTGGGTTTCAGCACAGAGTCCAAGCCTATTTATTTACACACACAGTGAAATACCAAATTTAGCATTTTAATCAACAGGGCATTTTTTGTTAATCTTTTATCATATGTCTTGGAGTATCGCAGTAATATGGTATCGTGAGTTCAGTATCGTGATATCGAATCGTGACATGAGCGCATCGTACACCACTACTGAAAAAGCATTGGACTACCCGCAAAAGAAAAAAGTCTCAAAAGAGTTTGAAATTCAGTTTTTGCTGTTGTATCAAAACTGATATTGAGAATTGTGAAACCATGATATGTATTGTTACTGTGAAGTAAAATTAAGATTTTGGGTCATATTCTAGATAGCAGAAAAGCTTCCCACAGTTTATAGCCTACAGTATGAATTTTTTAACAGTGTTCACCACAAGTAATAGACTACATTGTAACCTGGTCAGAAATAAGAATATAAATTTAATTGCCAGCAAGCCTGTGTAGTTTCTTCATTCACTGTGACCTATACCTGCACCGGATGGCCAATTTCACATGTATTTTGTGTATTTTCAAAATACAAAATACTGTATTTTGTATTTAAATACATTTTTCCACACAGTATTTTGTATTTATATTTTAAATACATTTCCATTACATTTTCCATCTCTGTATAGGCTATAGGCTATGTATGTATACACACGCACACACACACACACACACACACACACACACACACACGTTTAATTCAGTTCTATGTCCTAATCCACCCACCTTTTGTCTCCCATTACTTTTAGCTGAAATAAATTACACTTCCAAACAAATTATTAGTAATATGTTTGATAACATCTTATTCCCTAGCATCCTTTATTATATTAAATGAAACTTCCCAAGGAGACTCGCTTATTTTAATGTGTAATCAATTCAATGGCAAATGCCAGTCTGTTGAATATTAACTACGACATCGCTGACGCAGCCGCTTTCCGACCAATGGCGAAACACGCCTCATGAATATTAATCAGCAGCGCCTTCGCCGTAGTAGGAAGCGAACGCCAAATGGCGCAGTGCGCGTGAGCGAGAAACAGGAAGCAGCGCTGAAGCGGGTCCGCACCTTTTCCGGTAATACCAAGCGGAGAAGCAACACGACCGGGACCGAGAGAACGAGGACCGGAGAGAACCGAGCCGACAGAACCGAGCCGGGGCGCGCGACCGGGCGGCTGATATACGAGGTGAAGCGGCGCGCGCTGAGGCGCGTTCGCGGTCGCGTTCAGTACGCGTACGGAAACTCACGTACAAGAATAAAGTTAGTTGTGTTGGACACCCCTCCCTTTTTCTCATCCGCTTTCTCTTGTGTTTCAGGGACAGAAGAGGGGAAAGAGGAAGAGGGCTTGTTTGGACCAGAACCAGAACTGATGATCTGAAGTGTGTGTGAAGGGAATGAGCGCGAGCGAGCGGCGACCCGACAGTCGGTACACAAGAAGGAAGTCAGAAAGAAAAGGCCTATTTTTGTTTTTTCTTCATGCATTTTGAGGTCTGGTCAATGCAAACTCACATTTCCCAACTGTATTAGATCCACGTTTTTTATTTATTCAAGGAAAAGCGTTGAGTCATATGTATTTCTGTGAAGCTGCAGGACCAAAAAAACACACTTTTTGCATCATACATACTATATATGCACAGCCAACAAAATGGGGAAGATGCTTTCCAAGATCTTTGGCAACAAGGAGATGAGAATATTAATGCTTGGACTTGATGCGGCAGGAAAAACGACGATTCTTTACAAACTCAAACTGGGACAGTCGGTCACGACCATCCCGACCGTCGGGTTCAACGTGGAAACCGTGACGTATAAGAACGTGAAGTTTAACGTGTGGGATGTGGGCGGTCAGGATAAGATCCGGCCCCTGTGGCGGCACTATTACACCGGCACACAAGGACTGATCTTCGTAGTGGACTGTGCGGATCGGGACCGGATCGACGAGGCCCGACAGGAGCTTCATCGCATTATTAACGACCGCGAAATGCGCGACGCCATTATCCTGATATTCGCTAACAAGCAAGATCTCCCCGACGCCATGAAGCCGCACGAGATCCAGGAGAAACTCGGCCTGACCCGGATCCGAGATCGCAACTGGTACGTTCAGCCGTCCTGCGCCTCGACGGGCGACGGACTCTACGAAGGGCTCACCTGGCTCACGTCCAATTACAAATCATAATGCGAGTCAAAACTTAGAAGCAATTAACCAATAACTCGTTGAGTTTCCTTTTCTTTTTCATGCTTTCTTTCAGCACTCTGTATAATCCTTCTGTTACGTTTCGAATGTTCGTAAAGTAGTGCCGTGCGACCGATTAATCGCGATTAATCGCATCCAGAATAAACGTTTCATAAATATATATACATGCGAATAAATAAATGTGTATTTATATATACTAAATAATTCTACACGTATATATTATGTGAGCAGAAACTTGTATTTCGGATGCGATTAATCGGTCGCACGGCACTACCGTAAAGTATTACTTAACTCAGAAGCTGTGGGACGGGTTTTTTTTGTTTGTTTTGTTTGTTTTTTGTCTGAAGATCCAGTTGTTCTAGTCCTGAAATGGCAGCTTGTTTGTTTACCTCTGTGCCATCATCACTTATGCCGAATGTATGGAGAATAGCTGCAGTGCAGAGCATTCAAATAAACTCACCAAACCAAGCAGATCCGCTGTGTGTTCCCTGAAGATGCTGAGCGCTTGATTGCACTTCCACACTTTCCCCCTGAGCTGCTGGTGATGTAAAGCCAGGAGGATTATGGGTAATGAAAACAAGTCTTTCTGAACTAAACTAATGCTGAGCGGTGTCAGTTCTGGTTCTGGTGCCGGTTCTCTCTAAACTGCGCCAATCACACCGAGCCTTTTGTCTCATGATAAATTAATGCTTTGTTTTATTATTTTCACTTTTATGTTATGCTGAAGAAATAATAAAATCTGTATATATATATATATATACATATATATATCAAGTATAATGTGATTGTATCTTCTTGACGTGGAAGAACGCGCCAGTGCTTCAAAACGCACAATTTAAGTGTGTTTGTATGGAGATTTT
>NW_026606896.1:310000-435000 GCF_029890125.1 Rhinichthys klamathensis goyatoka
AACAAGCTAATTTTGCCATAAAAGACGCAACAAAACGCTAAAAAAATCAGTCATCGTGATCCAAAACCACTGAAACTGTACATGAGCAGTTGAAGGCATCGATTTCTTTAAACTAAATCTGAAGAGATTCCCGAACCTTTCCGACCCTCGACGGCCGAAAGTCTCTCAGTACATCGACCGAACCTCAACATCTCACACACACACACACACACACACACCAGAAACCTTTATTAAAACGCTTGTTTTCAGCAATAAACTCAGCTGGTAGATCCACCGTAGAGATGCAAGCGGTTCGATCCGTGTTTCCCTAAACCTCGAAGGGCTTTCCTCGTCTAGCCCTCACGTTTCTTCTTCTTTTCCTTTATTTCTTCTTCTTTTTCTTTATTTTTATGATGTTTTAGCATTAAATGACAGTTGTAGCTGCAGTATACGCCGTAGTCGTTTGAAATTGTCAAGATGTCATATTTTTCTACATGACTGTGTTACTAAGCTTGTTTAGTAACTTGTTTTATATACAAGTGTTTCACATATAGCAGTATATAGATTATATATATATATAAATATGAATATATTATTTTCTGTGTATGATTTGAGTCCAGGAGAGTGTGTTGAAGAAGGAACGCCTCACTGTGCCGACGACACGCGTCCCGTATGATGAATGTACGAGTCCGACGCTTCGTTACCGTCTACGATCTCCTGGTGCTAACGATGATTCTTACGATGATTCTAACGATGATTCTAACGATGATTCTAACGATGATTCTAACGAAGATTCTAACGATGATTCTAACGATGATATCTAACGATGATATCTAACGATGATATCTAACGATGATATCTAACGATGATTTCTAACGATGATTCTTTCTTTCACGCTGAACTTCACTGATTGTTTCGCTTCAGAAAGACGGCAGCGCTTTATGATAACTTTCATCAATGTGTCATGAACAAACAGATAATTATAATCTAATTATATTAGTGGTTGTCGTATCGTTATGAACACTATTTTGTATATTTTAAAATTTGTCAGTGCAAGTTGCGTTTTTAAAACAGCTCAAACTTGCATTTTAGTCTGAGAGTAGATTAAGCCTCGTCCGTGGAACCGGGGGCAAGAGTACAAAACACACACACACACACACACACACTATTACACACACACAAAACACACTATTACACACACATAAAACACACACTATTACACACTCACACACACTTACACACCACTCAGACACACACACACACACACGCACTTACACATGCACTCCACACACACTCTCACAGACACACATACACTCTCACACACACACACACACACTCTCACAGACACACACACACACACACACACACTATTATACACATACACACTCACACACACACTTACACACGCACTCCACACACACACACACACTCTCACAGACACACACACACACACACTCTCTCACAGACACACACACACACTCTCTCACAGACACACTCACACACACACACTCTCACAGACACACACACACATACACATGTGTGGCTGTAACGATATGGCCAAATTTGAGCCAGAAGACTCGGATAAGAGGCTGAAATCAAGCTGATTAATCTGTGATAAAGCATTCCTTTATTTTTGTTACGTTTTTGTTGAATTTTCATGTTATGTGTAACAAAATGTCTTTGTGTTCAGGTTTGACTAGTAAAATTAATGCAAAAACTGACACTTCAAATCAACATCTCAAAAAAAAATGCATTGCATTCAAGATATACATGTTTTTTAAATGAGTTAATGCTTTTATATGAGTTATTAGAGTGTGCCAAGTGGAGGATAACACCTCAGCAAAGCATGACACACCAGATGCATGACATCTAATGCAGAAAATGTTATTGATGAAAGTTATTTTTATAAAGTGTTCCCAACAGTTGTCACACACACGCCTGCACACGTGGCACTGTGCATCCGAGCATTATAAGCTAAGCACTCGATAAAGCTCCGTACTGCAGGGTTTAGAGGTCAAACCGCTCTACTTTACCTCAGACTACAGACCTCAGTCACGGCCCAGTGTAGTTCTTTACCCGGACGATAAAGCCGGATTCTGTGGAAGCTTGTGTCCGCCACAGAATAAAAAATTTTAAAAGATAATTGCGACTTTTTATCTCCCGATTCTGACTTTATTTCTTAGTCTTGCGTGTTATAAAGTCAGAATTGCATGATATAAAGTCACAATAGCGAGATATAAAGTCACAATAGCGAGATATAAAGTCACAATAGCGAGATATAAAGTCGCAATAGCGAGATATAAAGTCAGAATTGTGAGATATAAAGTCAGAATCGCGTGATATAAATTCAGAATTGCGATATAAGGTCGCAATAGCGAGATATAAAATCAGAATTGCGAGATATAAAGTCAGAATTGCGAGATATAAAGTCAGAATTGCGATATAAAGTCAGAATTGCGAGATATAAAGTCAGAATTGCGTGAAATAGTCAGAATTGTGTGAAATAGTCATAATTGCGAGATATAAAGTCAGAATCGCGTGATATAAATTCAGAATTGCGATATAAAGTCGCAATAGCGAGATATAAAGTCACAATAGCGAGATATAAAGTCAGAATTGTGAGATATAAAGTCACAATAGCGAGATATAAAGTCGCAATAGCGAGATATAAAGTCAGAATTGTGAGATATAAAGTCACAATAGCGAGATATAAAGTCACAATAGCGAGATATAAAGTCACAATAGCGAGATATAAAGTCACAATAGCGAGATATAAAGTCGCAATAGCGAGATATAAAGTCAGAATTGTGAGATATAAAGTCAGAATCGCGTCATATAAATTCAGAATTGCGATATAAGGTCGCAATAGCGAGATATAAAATCAGAATTGCGAGATATAAAGTCAGAATTGCGAGATATAAAGTCAGAATTGCGATATAAAGTCAGAATTGCGAGATATAAAGTCAGAATTGCGTGAAATAGTCAGAATTGTGTGAAATAGTCATAATTGCGAGATATAAAGTCAGAATCGCGTGATATAAATTCAGAATTGCGATATAAAGTCGCAATAGCGAGATATAAAGTCACAATAGCGAGATATAAAGTCAGAATTGTGAGATATAAAGTCAGAATCGCGTGATATAAATTCAGAATTGCGATATAAAGTCGCAATAGCGAGATATAAAGTCAGAATTGTGAGATATAAAGTCAGAATCGCGTGATATAAATTCAGAATTGCGATATAAAGTCGCAATAGCGAGATATAAAATCAGAATTGCGAGATATAAAGTCAGAATTGCGAGATATAAAGTCAGAATTGCGATATAAAGTCAGAATTGCGTGAAATAGTCAGAATTGTGTGAAATAGTCATAATTGCGAGATATAAAGTCAGAATTGCGAGATATAAAGTCAGAATTGCGAGATATAAAGTCATAATTGCGTGAAATAAAGTCATAATTGTGTGAAATAGTCAGAATTGCGAGATATAAAGTCAGAATTGCGAGATATAAAATCAGAATTGCGAGATATAAAGTCAGAATTGCGAGATATAAAGCCAGAATTGCGTGAAATAGTCAGAATTGTGTGAAATAGTCATAATTGCGAGATATAAAGTCATAATTGCGAGATATAAAGTCAGAATTGCGAGATATAAAGTCATAATTGCGTGAAATAAAGTCAGAATTGCGAGATATAAAGTCAGAATTGCGAGATATAAAGTCAGAATTGCGAGATATAAAGTCAGAATTGCGAGATATAAAGTCAGAATTGCGAGATATAAAGTCAGAATTGCGTGATATAAATTCAGAATTGCGATATAAAGTCGCAATAGCGAGATATAAAGTCACAATAGCGAGATATAAAGTCAGAATTGCGATATATAAAATCAGAATTGCGAGATATAAAGTCAGAATTGCGAGATATAAAGTCAGAATTGCGAGATATAAAGTCAGAATTGCGAGATATAAAGTCAGAATTGCGAGATATAAAGTCAGAATTGCGAGATATAAAGTCAGAATTGCGTGAAATAGTCATAATTGCGAGATATAAAGTCAGAATTGTGAGATATAAAATCAGAATTGCGATATCAATTCAGAATTGCGATATAAAGTCAGAATTGCGAGATATAAAGTCAGAATTGCGTGAAATAAAGTCAGAATTGTGTGAAATAGTCATAATTGCGAGATATATAGACTTTATATCACGCACTTCTGACTTTATATCTCGCAATTCTGACTTTATATCTCACAATTCTGACTTGATATCGCAATTCTGATTTTATATCTCGCAATTCTGACTTTATATCGCAATTCTGACTTTATATCTCGCAATTCTGACTTTATATCACGCAATTGTGAGATAAAAAGTCGCATTTACGAAACGAGCTTCCACAGAATTGCCCTAAATCGCGTCCCCTTGATATTTTGAGATGGTCAAGCATGAATCAGGTTTATTTCTAGGACACTAGAATCGCTGCATATTAATGCAATACCTATCAATAGTCGTTTGCTCATTCTGAACCTGTATGCACTCAGTTTTTCAGTGTAACAAAAAATAAAAGGACACATTTTGAAGAAACGCATCTTCTTGATGCAGCTCTTTTTTTTTTAAATCCATATGCACAATATGTCAAGTTATATATGATGCTTTATGCACTGATTCATGTTCTATTAAAATGCTGCATTGGTGCGTTGCGCCACGTTTAACATCCTTAACACTGAAATGCTGCTGATCCTCCATGCCACGCGCAGAAAAGAGCTTCGTGAAGACGATTAACCCTCATCCTTCCCTCGCGGGTTATGAGGACCCGAAGCCCTACAATATACCTAATTTTTTTTTCTTTTTCAGAAAGCTTATTTCATGTAATTTTGATCATATTTTTTCTGTTTAATGCATTTTTTTTTGCAATTTTTTATTATTTTATTTACATTTTAAATTACTAGATTTGATCAATAAATAGTAATTTAAGCACATTCCTCTCATTCTTTCAACTTAAATTCAAAATAACTCACAATTTCATGCATAACCCTTTTAATTCAGCTCTAAATATCTAACACTGGGAGTCTTTGAGCTCTTGTGGGAAATAATAATAACACATGATATTTCATAACTCTAGATGGGCTTATAGCTCTATATGGAGAGGAGCTGTCCGCTGGGTCCTAAAGCCAGTTCCTCTTCAGTGTGCGCTCACACACACATGTACACATTATACAGTCATTGTTTTTTGATCATTTTTAGGTTTTTCTATGTGTAATGAAGCATTCCATTCATTCCTAAAAGGGTCAAATTGACTCGCGAGGAAAGGATTTGTTACTTTTTACAATTTTTTATTTTTTGTGTGAGTGTGTGTGTGTGTGTATACGTGGTTCGGGTCAAATTGCCCGAGGGAAGGATGATGCGGGTTTGGATCTGAACTGTGTCTGTGATCTGGACATGTTTCTCCCCTGAGACTGAGAAACGAGTCTCTGTTATTAGTGAGATCTCTGTAAATCACCCGTGTTTCCGACACCGCCGGTTTCCACGTCTTCCGAACGACCTTCCTCACATTCAGCTCAGGTTTACACTAGTCGAAGTTTACAAATGTTGGTTAGCAGGGTTAGGACCGTCGATCGTGTGCCTCCCGGAGGTCGACGGGAAGGACCTTTCCAGTGTGTGTTCAGGTCAGTGTGTATGACGTTCCTGAAGAACTCGTGATCGATCTACAGTGTTTTGAGTGTTGTCTGTTTTGTTGCTTTCGAGTGAGATGTGACGATACTGCACCTTGTGTTTGACCCACTGAATAAAAGCTCTATCTCAGACACGAATCCTGACCTTTGACCTCTTACACTGCCACAATGCACTTAAACCTGTACGTACCAAACTGATGCTTAAACCCAAGGTGCACTGACAATCACACATCATCATCATCACGTCAATAAAAGTGATCTTTTCAAAATGCATACAGGCTTTTTATGTTTAATTCTGTACATTTATATTAGTTTCACTTATAAATGTGCATTTCTAGATTGAGGCAGTTTGACCTGTTAACTGAAACCCGTTTCCCCGCATTAGATTAGTGTTGAAATGCACTTTTCTAAACTTAAATGGTTGTAATTCCAATGCTTTGGACCTTATGCTGGTTTTGATTTAAAGAAGACACTTGGCAGATTATTGTAGAAGTGAAATAAATTATGAAAATGAAACATTTGTATGAAAATGTCAAATGTAAGAAGTTCAAGAACATAATATTTATATAAAATATACATTTTACAAAACATGTTTTACTTTTACTCTAAAACTGCAAGAAAATCAAAGCCATAAATCTGAACAAGTAGTGTTTTAAATTTGAGGTTGACATCTTTATTTTGAAAACCCGTCACCAAATATGAAAACTAGAGATTGTAAGCTTTCAAGTGATATATAGTTTGTCAAGATTAGTTTAGGTTTAGTATAGGATATTAGAGTTTTAAATATGTAATGGCGGTGGGCCGGTGACACTCAACAAAATGACATGCATTGAACACTACCGTAAAAATATTTAGATTTGTGTATTTTGATGCTCCAGAGCTCTATAGGTTTGTGTTATGACAGACATTTCAGTCATATTTCTGCTGTAACACGGTGTTCACACACACACACACACACACACACACACACACACACACACACACACACACACACTAAACAAACAGCAAGTCTGGATAATGAAGGCGAGGTTGCACGTGTCGGCCACTAGAGGCCGCTGTCGCTCTTCTGATCGCTACGTGATGACGTCACGACGACCGTTGGATTCAGACTGTCGCCTCACAGCACAGGTGAGCAGTTTTAACTCTCTCGGGGCCTCAAAAGGTAGACTTTTATGAATTAGCCTATATAGTTAAAGTCCCCCTGTGGTGCAAATCAAGTTTTTAATGGTGTTTATGTGTCTATGTGGTGTGTTTAATACGCTTTAACACACACCATGTGTAAGTTCATAAGTCGACAGCATTGCTGAGTATTTTCTGCTTAAAACTGCAGTGAACCAAAGACAGTCTCAAAAACACGGTTTGAAATCGCTGGTGTTTCTGACGTCACAAACGACCTTGTAACCAATCAGATCAACGTGTGATCGTCAACCAGTGGATCGCTGAGTGAGTGAGTGGAGGCGGGGCTCATTTGCATATTCATAGAACCACGCATACTAAATGAGGCAAGGGAGTCGAGTTACATTCAAGATATTTTAAGGCATTTTTGAAAGAAAACATTTTTAAATGTCATTTTGGTGATCAAATATGAGTTTTAAGGGAGACAATTATTGACTTCAGGGGGACTTTAAATATAGCCTTATATATGGCAAGATTGCTGAAGGCATTAGAGCTCTATTTTGATTTTGATCAGTTTACATTATTACAGATTGAATTAAAAGATCAATTAAGAGTTTCTTGATCTTTTTTATATTTTATTTTAGTAAAAAAATCAAGAGAGAACTAGACAAAGACTGAGTGTGTGTGTGTGTGTGAGAGAGAGTGAGTGTGTGTGTGTGTGTGAGAGATAGTATGTGAGCGTGTGTGTGTGTGTGTGTGTGTGTGTGTGTGAGAGAGAGAGTGTGTGTGTGTGTGTGTGTATGAGTGATTGTGTGTGGTGTGTGTGTGTGTGAGTTATGGTCAGTTTCCAGCATTCAGACTCCGATCAAATCTGAGGCACAAACTTTGCATCTGCAGTTTCAACTTTAAGCAGGAAAACGTCTCAAGATTATATTTTATGTAACCAAAATAATCGATTAAATGATTTAATACTTTATTTTTGTCATATTTACAGTGATGAATTCCTCATGGCTCCATGTACATTTCTAAGACACTGAACACCCTCTTACTCTAAAGATATTTTTTACAACTTTAACAAAAAATATTTTTAAGAAGCAATTAAGAAATCCTGTAAGAAGCAGTGAACGTATGATTCATGACCTGGACGATTGTACACGAGCTCATATAGATCTGATTGTCATTAAAACAACATTTGGCATCATAACAATCATATTTACAGTGAAAACAACTGTACAGAATCTCCTGTCATGATGCGCTGCGAATATAAGTCAGAAATAACCAATAACACCATTCAAACGAAATACTTGAGGTCCATTTTACATTCATATAAAATACAGAAGTGTTATAATGTTTTAAATGCTGATTTCAAGAAGAACTGAAGCACATGAGCGCAAGTTTAAACATGAGCAGATCTTTCACGATTCAATTTTAATATGCAATCATTTAATATTTTCTAAATGAAACTATAATAAGCCTGGTGATGTATTTTAGTTGATAGATACAGCAGAAGTCTTGAGTTTGGATGAAAGCACTATTATATCACGACACTGGTTTATTCATCTGATGATTCAAGGTGTTCAATAATATCTGATATGATTTCCACACGTTTCTGCTTCAATAAACACATACGGTAGACATGACACTGTGAAATCCATCCGAGTGGCTTTTCCTAAAGGATTCGGCCACTTCAGAATTAACATATCCTGATCATTTACTCATCCAAGATGTTCATGTGTTTCTTTCTTCAGTGGGAAAGAAATGAAGGTTTTTGAGGAACACACTCCAGGGTTTCTCCATATAGTGACTTCAATGGGGTCCAACGGGTCGAAGGTCCAGATGTGAGTTTCAGTGCAGCTTCAAAGTCTCGACACGATCCAGCCGAGGAATAAGAGTCTGATCTAGACAAACCAGCGGACATTTTATAAAAATGCTAACAATGTTATTTCATTCTAATTCATGCTATCGACGTGCTAAAACATGATAACAATGTTGAGCAATTCTAATTAATGATAGCAACGTGCTAAAACATGCTAATTCATACAAACAACGTGGTAAAAAATGTTAATTCATGTCAACAATGTGATAAAACATGCTAACAACATGCTAATTCATGTTAGCAAAATGGCGTCCAACAGGTAATACTTTAATAAAGCGCACGAGTCTCAGCCACACACTGAGATCATCACAATACAGTAGTTAAGTGTAATTTATTCCTGTGATCAAAGCTTTAAATTAATTAGCATGTTGTAGCAAATTGCTAACATGAATTAACATATTGCTAAGATGAATTAGCATGTTGTTAGCATGTTTTATCACATTGTTGACATGAATTAGCATGTTTTAGCACGTTGTTTGTATGAATTAGCATGTTTTAGCACGTTGCTATCATGAATTAGAATGAAATAACATTGTTAGCACAATAACATTGTTAGCATCAGACTCTTATTCCTCGGCTGGATCGTTTCGAGACTTTGAAGCTGCACTGAAACTCACATCTGGACCTTCGACCCGTTGGACCCCATTGAAGTCACTATATGGAGAAACCCTGGAGTGTGTTCCTCAAAAACCTTCATTTCTTTCCCACTGAAGAAAGAAAGATATTAATATATTGGATGACGTGGGGGAGAGTGAACTATCAGGACATTTTAATTCTGAAGTGAACTCCTCCTGTAAAACATAGAGGGATTTTAAACTATTCATTAAATACTGAGCAGTTCAAAGGTTCCTCTTACATACGGCTTCTCAAAAGAGTGTCTATGCTATTGAAGAAACTGTGTGAAATGCTGCTGTTTGCATCAGGACTGAAGCACAGATGCCTCGGGCGGGTCAGAACTCGTCCTCGGAGCTGTCGGCCAGTAGCATGGCGTTGTCCGGGCCGCTACGCACTTCTCTGGGCGGCTGAAGAGGACGAACATTGAAGAAGAGTCACAAGATTAAAACCATCAGTACTCAAGCTAATCTGCTGAAGCTTTCATCAGGCTCAAATGATAGATTGATAACACAATTACCATGTTTTTAACAAGATGTTAACACTATTCGCATTTTGCTAGCATGATGCTAACATGATTACCATGTTCCTAGCATGATGCTAGCACATTTTGACTTGTTTTTATCATGTTTTAACCCTAAGCTAATTGCAATTAGCATGTAGCTATTCACTGCTAGCATGTGTAGCAAAGTCACAAGATTAAAACCATCACTACTCAAGCTAATCTGCTGATTTGGTTTGTACGTTATGCAACATTGAGGTTTCATTCACTCTTGCCACTGTTTCGGCTCTATTCAGAAACAGAGAACTGTCCTCTGGTGTTTGAAGCCGTCTCTCCTCTTACAGTTCCTGAAGAAAATGCGAGTGGTGCTCGCCGTGTGCAACTACACTACCCCCCGCACTCCTAGCATGCTTTTAACAAAATTCTAACATGATAAGCATGTTGCTAGCATGTTTGTAGCAAGATGCTAACATTATGAGCATGCTGATAACATGCTTTAACTAGATTCTAATATGATTAGCATGTTGCTAGCATTTTTTAACAAGATGTTAACATTATTAGCATGTTGCTAGCATGTTTGTAGCTAGATGCTAACATGATTAGCATGTTGCTAGCATGTTTTTAGCAAGATACTAACACAATTAACATGTTGCTAACATGATTAACGTGTTGTTGACCTGATGTTAACATGATTCCCATGTTGTTAGCATGTCTTTAACAAGATGTTAACACGATTGACATTTTGTTAACATAATGCTAACATGAAGAGGATGTAGCTTGCATGTTTTTAACATGATTAGCATGTTTCTAGCATGGCTTTATCAAGATGTTAACACAATTAGCCTGTTGCTAACATGATGGTAGTGCTAACACCAGTGCTAACACATTTTGACTGGTTTTTATCATGTTTTAACCCTAAGCTAATTGCAATTAGCATGTAGCTATTCACTGCTAGCATGTGTAGCAAAGTCACAAGATTAAAACCATCACTACTCAAGCTAATCTGCTGATTTGGTTTGTACGTTATGCAACATTGAGGTTTCATTCACTCTTGCCACTGTTTCGGCTCTATTCAGAAACAGAGAACTGTCCTCTGGTGTTTGAAGCCGTCTCTCCTCTTACAGTTCCTGAAGAAAATGCGAGTGGTGCTCGCCGTGTGCAACTACACTACCCCCCGCACGCCTAGCATGCTTTTAACAAAATTCTAACATGATAAGCATGTTGCTAGCATGTTTGTAGCAAGATGCTAACATTATGAGCATGCTGATAGCATGTTTTAACTAGATTCTAATATGATTAGCATGTTGCTAGCATTTTTTAACAAGATGTTAACATTATTAGCATGTTGCTAGCATGTTTTTAGCTAGATGCTAACATGATTAGCATGTTGATAGCATGTTTTTAGCAAGATACTAACACAATTAACATGTTGCTAACATGATTAACGTGTTGTTGACATGATGTTAACATGATTCCAATGTCGTTAGCATGTCTTTAACAAGATGTTAACACGATTGGCATTTTGTTAACATAATGCTAACATGAAGAGGATGTTGCTTGCATGTTTTTAACATGATTAGCATGTTTCTAGCATGTTTGTAGCAAGATGCTAACATTATGAGCATGCTGATAGCATGTTTTAACTAGATTCTAATATGATTAGCATGTTGCTAGCATTTTTTAACAAGATGTTAACATTATTAGCATGTTGCTAGCATGTTTTTAGCTAGATGCTAACATGATTAGCATGTTGCTAGCATGTTTTTAGCAAGATACTAACACAATTAACATGTTGCTAACATGATTAACGTGTTGTTGACATGATGTTAACATGATTCCCATGTTGTTAGCATGTCTTTAACAAGATGTTAACACGATTGGCATTTTGTTAGCATAATGCTAACATGAAAAGGATGTTGCTTGTATGTTTTTAACATGATTAGCATGGTTTTATCAAGATGCTAACACAATTAGCCTGTTGCTAGCATGATGGTAGTGCTAACACCAATGGTAACACATTTTGACTTGTTTTTATCATGTTTTAACCCTAAGCTAATTGCAATCAGCATGTAGCTATTCAATGCTAGCATCTGTAGCAAAGTCACAAGATTAAAACCATCAGTTCCTAAGCCAATCTGATGAAGCTTTCAAAGGGCTCAAATGATAGCATTGGTGTGCACGTTGTGTAACATTGAGACGTGATGATTTGATGCTATGCTTGACTCTTGCCAGTGTTTTGCCGCGTACCTTCCTCCTCTGGTGTTTGAAGCTGTCTCTCCTCTTGCGGTGGATCAGTCTGATGCTGTAAAGAGCACCGACCAGCAGAAGAGCACCAGCTATCCCGATGCCAACCGGCGCCAACATCCCCGACACGTAACCAGCCTACCGGGGGATCATCAACAGGTTTTAATGTTTTAAGAGTCTCTTCTGCTCACCAAAGCTGCATTTATTTGATCAAAAATACAGTAAAAACAGTGAAATATTATTACAATTTAAAATAGCCGTTGTCCATGTGAATATGTAGTCAATTGTTTATTCCTGTGATCAAAGCTTTAAATTAATTAGCATTTTTTAGCACGTTGCTAGCATGATTTAGCATGTTGTTAAAATGTTGTAACACATTGCTTACATGAATTAGCATGTTGTTAGCAGTTTTTAACACATTGCTACTATAAATAAACATGTTTTAATATTTTTGCTAACATGTTTTAACACATTCCAAGCACAAATTAGAATGAATTAGCATATTGTTAGCATGTTTTAACACATTGCTAACATGAATTATCTTGTTGCTACCATGAATTAGTACATTGCCAACATGTTTTAACATGTTTCTAACAAGAATAAACATGTTTTAGCACTTTGCTAGCATAAATAAGCATGTTTGTTAACATGTTTAACATGTTGTTAACATGAATCATAATCAAAACAATGAAAATATTGTTGGCATGTTTTAACACATTGTTAGTATGAATTAGCATGTTGTTAACATTGCATATTGTTAAAACATTGATAACATGAATTAACATTTACCTGGCATGTTTTAGCACTGCTAACATGAAAGACCATGAATTGCTAGCATGTTTTAGCACATTGCTAGCATGAATTAGTATGTTGCTATCATGAATTAGCATGTTGCTAGCATGTTTTAACATGTTGTTAACATTAATCAGAATGAATTAGCATATTGTTAACATTTTTTAACATGTTGTTAGTTTGTATCAACATGTAGCTGTTTTACCACACGGCTAACATAAATTAGCATGTTGTTAGCATGTTTTAAAACATTGCTAGCTTAAATCAGAATGTTGATATCATGTTTTAGCACACTGCTAACATGAATTAGCCTTTTGGTTACATGTTTTGGCACTGTTAACATAGATTAGAATTAATTTGCATATTGTTAACATGTTTTAACACGTTGCTAACATGAATTAACATGTAGCTAGCATGTTTGAACGCTGCTCACATGAATTACCACACGGCTAACATGTTTTAACACATTGCTAACATACATTAGCATGTAGCTAGCATCTTGTAGCACGGTGCTAACATGAATAAACAGGAATTTACACTACTATAAATTCATATAGAAACAGCTATTTTAAATTGTATTAATATTTCAGTGTTTTAACTGTAATAGACGCTTTCGGAAACATGGACTAGTGTTGATATGAGCATGAACATGCGCACCTTCTCTCGGATCAGCTCCACCCAGCTCCGCACTGCACACAGCAAACACAGAGCGTTAGTAGTGAAGCTCCTGACGAGACTCACGCTAGCATGGCTGTGTGTGTGTGTGTGTGTGTGTTCTCACCGAGGCCCTGGTTCCGCTGCACCCAGACGGGGGGAGGGGGGATCAGGCTGTAGGGCGGCCGCGTGTGTGGAGCCAGGGTGCTCTCCATCAGGTCCTCCTCACTCTCCTCCTCAGACTCCTCCTCTTCGTCTTCATCAGGCTCCTCTGTAAGACAGAGACGTCGGTTCAGCTCGCGGCGTGTCAGAAACTAGCGCTTTAAACGCACGCGCACCAACCTTCGTGATCGTCCAGATCTTCGTGAACGACCGCCAGAGTCTGAGGGGTAACTGAGCTCTGTGTGATGTCATCGTCTGCAGGACCAATCAGAACGCTTTACAAAAACACATTCGTTCATCTTGTAGAAGCTGATATGATGTTAAGGTGTTTCTAATCTAATGTTTAGTTTTTATTTAATTATGTTGGCTTGACCTTCTGTTCTATATCTTTTCTAACCGCTCCGACTTACGGTTTTCCTAAAAATTACGATTGAAAATCATAAAAAATGCTATTGACTTACATTGAGGGGGTCAAAACTTGAATTCAATAACTCTATTAGTATTTAAGCTACATCCACTACGTATCTATCCCTGGGAAAGCCTAGCAACTAGCTTAGGACATGTTAACAACAAGCTAAATCATGCTAGCTACATGTTAATTCATGCTAGCAAAGTTTAATTTCCTGTTAGCAAAGTGTTAATTCCTATTAGCAGTGTGCTAAATCATGTAGCAACATGTTAATTCATGCTAGCAACATGCTAAATCATGCTAGCAACATGCTAAGTAATGCTATCAATGTGCTAAAACGTTAGAAACAGGTTAATTCATGAAAGCACTGTGTTAAATCATGTTAGCAGCATGTTAAAACATGCTAGCAGTGTGCTAAATCGTGTTAGCAACATGTTAAAACATGTTAACAATCTGTTAAAACATGCTAATAATCTGTTAAAACATGCTAATAATCTGTTAAATCATGCTAACAACATGTTAAAACATGCTAGCAGTGTGCTAAATCATGTTAACAACATGTAAAAACATGTTAACAACATGATAAATAATGCTAGCAGTGTGCTAAATCATGTTTGCAACATGTTAAAACATGCTAACAATCTGTTAAATCATGTTAACAATGTGTTAAATCATGTTAACAACATGATAAATCATGTTAGCAACATGTTAAAAAAGCTAGCAATGTGTTAAATAATGCTAGCAACATGCTAATCATGTTAACCACATGTAAAATCATGTTAGCAATATGCTAACAATATAATAAAACATGTTAGTAATCTGTTAAATTATGCTAGCAGCATGCTAAAACATGCTAGTAACATGTTTTACTGTCTCTGAGTAAAACCTTCAAACGTCAAGCTCTTCAAAGTTATTTTAAACTTTCAGACCTGGCTTTTTTTTTAAAGTTTCAAAAGTTTGTCCTCAACCTTTACTCATCTAGTTATTATTATATGATTTGGAAGCATCCTCACTTCGCTCCAGTGACGGATCAGGTTCTGTGACGGAGGCTCTCGCTCCAGACGTCTGCCAGTCCAGCGTTCCTGAGAGAAGGACATCAGAGGAAGTGTGCACCGTATCCATGGACACCATCCGCTCAGTGTCTCCCGTCGTCACGGCAGCCGGCGCCACGGTGACGGACACTACGGATGGCGATGCGACGTCCTCGAAGATCAGTGGCAGGTCTTCGGATGGCATGGTGGCCTCGGTGCCCAGCTCCAGCACGCTCACTGCTTCTGGAAAAGGGAAATGCAAAGCCAAGAACATCAAACACAGAGCCGTGAACATTAATAATGAACGTGCAGACGCCTCTTTTAGCAGTCAGCTCCACTTTCCGCCAGTACAACTCAAAATAGAACGTAATTAGGCTGCCGTCGGCGTCCGCTGGGGTTCACAGTGCTACTCCACTCATGCAAATGTTTTCAGCCCAGAACCAGAACTCTACACTCGTATTTTACTACAACTATTGGCTCTGTTCTTTCACGAAATACTTCATGGACAGATACACTGTTGTTTAACGTTACAATCATAGACTGTAAATAAATAGTGTGTGTGACGTCACCCGTAGTGTTTCCGAAGAGCGTTTTTGAAGCCCAAAGTGGGCGGAGCCGGCCGTCGCCATCTTGGCCGCGTCACTCCCGGATAAACGTAAATGTGCAGCGAGGCGGATTAGCTGAGGTGACGTGACGCTAACACACAGCAGACAAACGGCTAGCAGTGACATCAGCGGCAATCCACCTGTCACTCAAGTGGCCACGCCCTTAATTATGCACAACTTTAAGGCTTAATATCATTTTAACGGATGAGTTAAAAAAAACACCCCGCTCACAGTCGTCATGAAGGACAAAATTAGCGATATAGACCAAAACCACTTTTTGCACCAGACTGTAAACATGTTTTATTCTGCTGTAAAGTCGGCCATTTTAACATGCGGGTCTATGGGAGTGAGTCTGTTCTGCAGCCGGCCTCTAGTGGCCAGTCGATGAAATTAATGTTCTATATTTTAGTTCGATTATGTTTTTTATTTAATATTTTGTATTTTTAGGGGATTTATAGTACTAAATTATATTTACGCTGTATTTATAATCCATTTATTCACTTTTTGAGCACAGACCTGAAAATTAAATGTCCATCTTAAACTGTGGATAATCTCTAACGCTTTAGAGCGACAGACTGAAGTTTGATCTCTTTTCAAAGACGACACTCGGCAGATTATTGCTGAAGTAAAAAAGTTTTAAAAAGTGAATTTTAAAAAAGGTACAGAATTGTACGTGTATTGTTATAAAAAAATTTGCAAAAATAACATTTTTTATATATTTTCAAAAACACGTTTTACTCTAAAACTGCAAGAAAACCAAAGCCATAAAGCTAAGCAAGTGTGTGTTCCGCATGTGAGCTGATCTCTCAGTAAAGGAGCGTTCAGGGAGAGTGTGTTCGGCTGCAGTTCCAAACGCTTCCACTAGAGGAAACTCTCCATTCATTTCCAATGCGGCATTTCTGACCGCGAGGAGCACAAGTGGGACTATTGTTCACAGCACCATTAAACCTGTTCAGATCAGGCCCATGATTTATGTGTGTGTTCACACAGCAAGAGCCAAACCCTTTACCAAGTTTCGTACCATTCCGATAAAGTAAAAAATTCTAAAAAAAACAAAAAGTAAAGTTTTTCGGTCAAAAGTGACCGTAGAGCACCAGAGAGTTAAGTCACTTCCGTGTTGGTTTCAGGAGAGAGATCGGAAGGTTGCCGCTTGGTTAAATGCGTGTCGATCACTGACCTGTCCGCAGATGGACCGGTTCCGTCCACGTATCGGCCGCGTCCAGCAGTTTCGGGCCAGACGAGTCTCCGCTGGGAACGCCGGTCAGCGAGTCCGGAGGAGTCTGGAGTGTGTCGGCCCTCGGAGAACACGGGAGAGAGTCCGTTGAGTCGCTCGTTCGCTCGTCCCCGTCCGCCGCCGCTCTGCCGAAGCCGTCGGGTTCCCCGCGCGTAACTCTCGGAGCCGAGGTCTGAGCCGCCTCGGGATCTCGTGAGCTGATGGTCAACAAGGATGAGTTGGAGAATGAGTCGGGTGAGTGAGTCCTGCTGTCGTTATCATCTCCTCGTCCTTCATCCATCGACTCCTCGAGCGTCTCCCGCGCGACGGCAGAGACACACACCGCGGCCAACAGGAGACCGCGCAAACTCAACATAGCGGATCCGTCACTCGAGCACTCGGAGTCCGGAGGCGAAGTTAAACGTGAGCCGGTCCGAAACACTCAAGCACACTTCCTAGAGACAGGAGCAAGCGGAAGGAATCCAGTGTGCGGTGCTATAAATGACAGATTCACATATACAGTCATACAGTCGAACCAAACATTATTCACACACCACACATCATTTTAGATATGTTTCACTAGTGTGTGCAGGACACTATAGTTCATGTATGTGAGTGAGGAGAGCAAAATAAAGGAAACTGTGACATATTACACCCAATATCTCTTCATACAGTGACTACCAGTAACAATGATTCCTCCACTTTGAGCTGATCATGTTTTGCTGAAGTGTGTTTTCTGTAATTGCTAATGCTCTTTTTACACACACACTAAACAACATGAAGCATTGCTTGGTCACTGGTTGAGCTAAACTGGTATTATCTAATTGTGTAGTTCAATTTAACAGCTGACAGATATTCAACATAATTCATGTGTGAGAGTCTAACAGAAGGACGGACAAAACCAGTCAAATATCCACTGAGTTCTGCTCATATTTATCACCATTTTCTAAACTATAGCGAATAAACTGATAATGTGAGAGATGTTGAAGTGTGTGAATACATTTTGGTTTGCCATAAGAATGAGTCTGGCATTCATTGGTTTTAAACAGACTGACTGAATTGGCTTTACTGTTTCTTCATCAGATATTGAACATTATTGAACTGATCTGAATCAACATTGATCTGAATAATGACACTATTAGAGCTGAATGTGTCTCATATTTGAGTTTTCATCCTTGATTCTGTTGTTTCCCTCTTTATGACAGAAGCCGTATAGACCAATTTTGAGCCGGCGTCACAGTTACGTTTTGCTGGAGGCAAAGCTAGCGCACAACTGGAGGCGGCTAACACAAACCAGCACAGATTCGGCTACATAAGGAGCTTAAATTATTATTATTATTATTATTATTAAATGTCATCTTGTTGTGTTGTTGGGTGCAAGAATCAATGAAAAATGAATGTGCTGCCTCTGAAATGTTTATTTCTAGAAAATATTCACCTCATGAACATCGCAGCGTAATGTCACTCACCGTCGTCTTCTCGGCGCTGGCTCGGCAGAACTGCGGATCGCACACAAGCCTTTACGTGACCATCCAGCACACAGTTATTATAGGCATCTACAGATGTGCCCTCAGTTTCTCTTTACGCTCGGCTTCTCTATCGGATAGGTGTGGAAGTCCGGCCACTCGACCGGAGTTAGCGTTAGCGTTAGCGTTAATCCTGTCAGATCGTCCATCATTGAGTGAGCGTGTACGGGTCGGCCAATCTGGTTCCGTCCGTTAAAATTAACTTTTGCAAAAAACAATCGCGGTCCTGGACACTGAGTGGCCTTGCACATTAAGATCAAATCGGATTTTCTCCAGTCATTGTTAAAAAACAAGCTAACAAAACTTGCAAACTAGCGTTAGTGAAGCGGGAAGAGGGATCGTTCTGCCTCCACCTAAGCTCCGCCCACCTAAGCTCCGCCCACCCAAGCTCCGCCCACCTAAGCTCCGCCCACAAAAACGTCACCATGTTTACCAACTGAAAAGGGGTCTATATGGTAGTCAACGGGGACCAGATGATGTCTGGTTCAGATATCTTCTATTGAGTTTAACAGATCAACTGACTCATACAGGTTTATAGAAACTTTTTGGGTGAACTATTCCTTTAAGAGATAATAAATGTGTAGCATTTTTAAGGGTATATTATTTAAATCCAATAATTTGATCTCTTGAAACTCATCTTTGATCACCAAAATGACATAAAAAAAGATTCCTTCATGCCTTATAATATCTTGAATGTAACTCGACACCCTTGCCTCATTTAGTATATGCTGGGTGGTGATGGCACAGTGGATAAGACACATGCCTTTGGTGTGAGAGACCCGGGTTCGAATCCACTGTGAGACACCAATGTGTCCCTGAGCAAGACACTTAACCCCTAGTTGCTCCAGAGGCGTGCGACCTCTGACATATATAGCAATTGTAAGTCGCTTTGGATAAAAGCGTCAGCTAAATGAATAAATGTAAATGTAAACATGCATATTCTATGAATATGCAAATGAGCCCCGCCTCCACTCACTCATGCCATGTCATGTTATGTGGCAAGAGTCCGTGTAATAAGTGTATAATGTACATCCAGCCGATTGTTATCTCAGAATAAACCCCTTCAGGTGTGTGTGTGTGTGTTATCTCAGAATAAACCCCTTCAGGTGTGTGTGTGTTATCTCAGAATAAACCCCTTCAGGTGTGTGTGTGTGTGTGTGTGTGTGTTATCTCAGAATAAACCCCTTCAGGTGTGTGTGTGTGTGTGTTATCTCAGAATAAACCCCTTCAGGTGTGTGTGTGTGTGTGTTATCTCAGAATAAACCCCTTCAGGTGTGTGTGTGTGTGTGTGTTATCTCAGAATAAACCCCTTCAGGTGTGTGTGTGTGTATGTGTGTGTGTGTGTGTGTTATCTCAGAATAAACCCCTTCAGGTGTGTGTGTGTGTGTGTTATCTCAGAATAAACCCCTTCAGGTGTGTGTGTGTGTGTGTGTTATCTCAGAATAAACCCCTTCAGGTGTGTGTGTGTGTGTGTGTTATCTCAGAATAAACCCCTTCAGGTGTGTGTGTGTGTTATCTCAGAATAAACCCCTTCAGGTGTGTGTGTGTGTGTGTGTTATCTCAGAATAAACCCCTTCAGGTGTGTGTGTGTGTGTGTGTTATCTCAGAATATACCCCCTTCAGGTGTGTGTGTGTGTGTGTGTTATCTCAGAATAAACCCCCTTCAGGTGTGTGTGTGAGTGTGTTATTATCTCAGAATAAACCCCCTTCAGCTTCACGTCAGGTCCTCATCATCATCGGGGGTTATTTTGAGAGAATCACCGGCTGGATGTACATTATCCCTTACTGAATGCATTCATAAATGCATATGTTTTACTGACGTATTCCAATGATTATTATTTATATATTTATTGTATTAAAGAAGAAAATATTATGAAACATTGGCTCTGTATATTGTTATAGCACAGTATACTATCTCTAGAATTGTTGGATGTATATTCAAGATTTTATTGTTTTTTGCTGCTGGTTTAACCACCCATTTGGTCCTGGTCTACATTTCCCTGCTCTTTCTGCAGCAGTAACTTGACACACACACACACACACTACTGCATTTCTCTGCCAGTGTCTAAAAATAGCACGGAGACAATGCGCCCTACTGTATCATCCATTAGGTTTCCAGGCAGTTATGTTTATTGATCATTAATCAAATGCGTGATGTATATAATATAATATAACATGCGTACTGTAATGGCGTGCATTAATGCATTACATTTTCTCTGTCACAGAACACCTCATATGTCTGATTCAGGCACTATTATAATATGCTGCGTAATTTCTTTCCATGTGAGTGCGCAATGGCCAGACTCTTGCTCTCCCGCGTCACGTGCATGCGGACACTGATGCTCTTCTGGACAACTTTAATATGAAGTAAACAAACACAATGGCACATCATCGCAGTAATGACGCAGATGCTCACCTGCTGTGTGTGAACGCGGATCAGGCTCATGTCCAGTGCACGCGCAGTGTTTCAGTCACCCGTCCCCGCTCTTAAGAGGCATTATAAGCGCTCGTTGCTGTTATTCCTCTGTCTGCGTCAGCTCATGCCACACTGAAGTTTCCTCAGTCTGAATCTCGTCTGCATCTGCGCAGTCGACTACAGCCAGCTCACTGACAGCGCGGGAAACTTCAATAATTAACGCTCTAGTTCATTTTTAAAGGTGCAGTGTGTAATATTTAGGAGGATCTGTTGACAGAAAAGCAATATCATATACATAACTATGTTATCAGTGGTGTATAAAGACCTTACATAATGAACCGTTATGTTTTTATTAGCTTAGAATGAGGCGTTTCTCTCTACACACACCGCGCGTCCGCTTACATCCACATGTTTACGGTGGCCCTGAACGGACAAACGCGTTTCGTCACTATGTTGTTCTTCGTGTAAAGAAGCTGCTAAAGCCAGCGAATAAAACACTGACACAATGATAAACAAGTAACAATAATATTCGCAATAAAATATCGTTTTACTGAATGATTAAGTAAACCTAATTTGTTAATTTATCTTTGTAAAGAAACCTCATTGCGTAACTGGCGACTGTCTGCTGTCTCAGACGACGACATCACTTCCTGTCGGCCACCGTAACTTCTGTTGGGTGCAGTTCGCAACCTCACCACTAGATGCTGCTACAATTACACACTGCACCTTTAAATAGTATTAGTATTTGTTTAATGATAAAACTATTTGACATGTTTTTTTTTCATCAAAAACGAACTTTATTTGCATTAATACAAGCATGCATGCAACAAAAACATCTACAATGCTAATTCCAAATAGCATAGGCTATACAAAAATGTAATAGGTTATTTTCGATGAAATAAAATAAAAATGGAATCAATTGAATTAGGATATCTAGAAACTTTTGCTAAAGCTTTAAAGGGATCGATCGCCCAATCATTTAATCACCCTCAAAATAATCTGAAGAATGTTTGTAAGCAAAAACGAATGTTTTTTGGGCACCATTGACTTCCATGGTATTTCCCCCTCCACACTATGGAAGTCAATGGTATGGAAGCTCGTTTCCGCCACAGAATAAACAACAAACTTTTTTCACAATTCCGAGTTTACATCTCACAATTCTGAATTGGGTGATATAAAGTCGCAATTGCGAGTTGTAAAGTCAGAATTGCGCGATATAAAGTCGCAATTGCGTGTTATAAAGTAAGAATTGTCAGATAAATGTGCAATAAACTTGCAATTCTGACTTTTTTCTCAGAATTTAATGTTTATATCTCACAATTCTGACTTTATAACATGCAATTGGGTGCGTGGTGTAAACTCGCAATTGCAAAAAAAAGTAAGAATTGCAAGTTTATTTCTTGCAATTGTGAGTTTATCTCGCAATTCTGACTTCATAACACGCAATTGCGACTTTGTATCACGCAATTATGACTTTATATCTCGCAATTCTGAGAAAGATGTAAACTTGAAATTTTGAGATAAAAAGTCGCAAATATTTTTTTTTATGTTTTATTCTTTGGGGACAGAAACAAGCTTCCATAAAATGGTGCAGCACAACTGTCTAGTATTCAAACATTCTTCAAACATTCTTCAAAATATCTTCCATTGTGTTCAGCAGAACAAATAAACTCATACCAGTTTGGAACAACTTGAGGGTGTTTAAATGATGACAGAATTTTCATTTTTGGGTGAATTATCGCTTTAAAAGTAGTGATTCGTCAAATTAATTTCTGAAGGCGCCTTGGCTCAAAGTGTCCACGGAGAGCTGATCTAGGTTCAGTGTCATCCGCCCAAATCCCACGCATTCAAGCGGACAGTAAACTGTGAAGAACTGATCTCAGATCAGCGGATACTTCATGCAGAACGATTTTCATTAAACACATTCACATGTCGGCACACATTAGAAAAATGTCCAAAAGAATGATCATGTAAACGTGTAGAAATGTTTCCGTGTTCGATTATTTACTGTTGCCGAGAATATTTTTATTCAGGCGAATGCAAGGCAGCCATTGCGAAGGACCCCGCCCTTCTCTCTGATGCTATGAGTGTCAGCGTTGTGTTTACACAATAATAATATCTTTTTTTCCCTGTTGATAAATTATTTCTATTAATAAAATGCCCTTGTTTGAAGGCCTGGGCAGCGGAGGGGAGAAGACAGCCGTCGTCATTGATTTAGGAGCGGCGTACACAAAGTAAGTGACTGTTATTAGTGCGTCGAATGTAAATAAAGTCGATGTTTTAGTCAAATACGATATGAGACCTGCATGAGTTACACGCCCCGATTCATCAGTGCATTATTAAATTGATGATCATTAATCACTAACAAAAGTATTATGGTATACAGAATCAATGACGCAAACTCCATCACATAAGAGACACGGAAATGTGTTTGTGCTGATCTGGTTTTGTTCTCTTGTGTTTGTAATGTGCAGATGTGGCTTTGCTGGCGAGACTGGGCCGAGATTCATCATTCCCAGTGAAATTAAACACCCTGGATCTCAAGAGGTCTCATAATCTCCAGTTATAATCATAATTAATAAACTTAATCATATTTACCAGACAACATTTGCTGTAACAAAGGCTTTAAACCTTAATGTAATATGATCTATGTCAAAGTCAGCATTAAAGGGAAGTTATACAGGTCAAACTCGAAAAATTAGAATATCATACAAAAGTTAATTAATGTTCAGTAATTCAACTTGAAAGGTGAAACTAATATATTATATAGACTCATTACATGCAAAGTGAGATATTTCAAGCCTTTATTTGTTATAATTGTGATGATTATGTCTTACAGCTTATGAAAACCTTTTCACAATATTCTAATTTTGAATTTGGGGTTTTCATAAGCTGTAAGCCATAATCATCACAATTATAACAAATAAAGGCTTGACATATCTCACTTTGCTTGTAATGAGTCTATATAATATATTAGTTTCACCTTTCATGTTGAATTACTGAACATAAATTTAACTTTTGTATGATATAATTTTTCGAGTTTGACCTGTACACCTTTCTTTCCTATTGTGTGTGCCGATACGCTTCTCGAACGCATGTGGGCGGGGCTTGATTGTGTCTGTGGGGATTTGATTGGATGGTTGTGGTTTGCTATTGGCTGATCTCATGTGAGTGACAGGTTATAGCCCCGCCCACATCATCAGAGAAGAGAAGAGATGCTGCAAGAGGAACTGATTCTGATTCAACACTATTAACACAATAATGATGTGCACCGATATTAACATTTAACAATGCAATATTCCAATTTCATGCCGACTTTAAATGGCCGTGTCTCCAGGCTGTGCGCGTCGTCCAGTACAACATCAACACTGAGGAGCTGTACACCATCCTGAAGGAGTTCGTGCACCTGCTGTACTTCAGGTACGACAGTCAGCCATCAGGGAACAAATGTTGCATTTTGCGACTTTTTTTCCTGCCGGTTCGACTAAATTTTGTGTGAGGTCGTTTCCCAGCGGCTTGACTCGGGAAATCAGGAAAAACACTGAGTCATGAACGAGCCGGTTAAAGTAGGCCGATAACTGTAACTGTAACGATAACTGTGACGATAACTGTAACGATAACGATAACTGTAACGATAACGATAACGATAACTGTAACTGTAACGATAACTGTAACGGTAACTGTAACGGTAACTGTAACGATAACTGTAACGATAACGATAACTGTAACGATAACTGTAACTGTAACGGTAACTGTAACGATAACTGTAACTGTAACGATAGCTGTAACGGTAACTGTAACGATAACTGTAACGATAACGATAACTGTAACGGTAACTGTAACGATAACTGTAACGATAACGATAACTGTAACGGTAACTGTAACGATAACTGTAACGGTAACGGTAACTGTAACGATAACTGTAACGATAACTAACGATAACTGTAACGATAACGATAACTGTAACGATAACGGTAACTAACGATAACGGTAACTGTAACGATAACTGTAACGATAACTGTAACGGTAACGATAACGATAACTGTAACGGTAACTGTAACGATAACTGTAACGGTAACTGTAACTGTAACGATAACTGTAACGATAACTAACTGTAACGATAACTGTAACGATAACTGTAACGGTAACGATAACGATAACTGTAACTGTAACTGTAACGATAACTGTAACGGTAACTGTAACTGTAACGATAACTGTAACGATAACTAACTGTAACGATAACTAACTGTAACGATAACTGTAACTGTAACGATAACTGTAACCATGGTATTGTGGCAGAATGTTTTTTTCTTCATTATTCATCTCAGGGTTCATGCAACCTTTCCAAAGGCTTTCAAGTGCTTCACTTCATACTTTTTCCAGCTCTTCAAAGCCTTAAATATTATCCAATTTTAATGTTATTTTTAATGTGATGATTTAAAAAAAAAAACTAAAAGTCTTAAGATGAGTAAAACTAAAACTTTGTGGCAAACAAATAATTTTATTTAAAGTCCCCCTGTTGGGAAAATCCAGCTTTTAATGTTGTTTATAAGTCTATTTTTAATATGCTTTAAGACACACCATGTGTAAGTTCATAAGTCGACAGCATTGCTGAGTATTTCCTCCTTAAAACTGCAGTGAACCAAAGACAGCCTCAAAAACACGGTTTGAAATCGCTGGTGTTTCTGACGTCACAAACGACCTTGTAACCAATCAGATCAACGTGTGATCGTCAACCAGTGGATCTCTGAGCTGAGGGAGTGAGTGGAGGCGGGGCTCATTTGCATATTCATAGAGCCACACATACTAAATGAGGCAAGGGTGTCGAGTTACATTCAAGATATTTTAAGGCATGAATAATTCTTTTCCAAGGAAAAAACTCTTAAATGTGTAATTCTGGTGATCAGAGATGAGTTTTAAGGAATACAATTAGTGTATACAGGGGGACTTAATAAAAAGCCTCTAACTGGAAGATGGCGGCATAGGAGCACTTATTGACTAATGTTTGCCATTTACACTCCATAATATATGGAGAAAAAAGTGGGAAATCACAAAATCTCATGAAAAAGGAAAAGTTTTCTTCAAATTGTGACTGAATTACTCAGAAAGCAAGTAAAATGCGCTACTTCTATAATCGTGGAGGTGGTCGGTCAGTCCAGTGTGACGCTATAGAAAAACAACGGCACAATTACTAGGAGTATATTTACATTTTGATTTGATTAACTTTATTAATGCCACACTGGGGAAATTTCATTGTTACAGCAGCTCCAATAAGATACAAAATATAGGAATAGAATAGAGTAAAATTAATTACAATATTAATAATAAACCAACTGTATTTTCACAATAACCTTTTGTAAACAGACAATCTATAGACACAAATATACAAATAAATATGCGAATAAATAGAGGTAATATTGCACAGTTGGAAGTGACACAAAGTTAATAAATAGATACAAATATACATTTTCCCTATAAAAATGAGTTTTTTGCACAACACTGTTGTTAATAACAGTTAGTGCTTTACTGTCAAATTTCCAATAAACAAACATGTAATATTATTAGTAACCACGCTTATTAATGCAAAACAATAGTAGTTTTATAATTGAATTAACTCTGGAACTCTCTTCCCATGGATGTCCGCAGTAGCGAGTGCTTGTTGACTTGTAAAACGACTTGTAATGTCTTTTCATACAGGCTTTTTAATAACATGTTTTATTGAGACTTTACTGCACTTGATCTGTATACCCTGGGTGTTATGAAAGGCGCCATTAAATAAAATACATTTATTATTATGATTAAAAATCCCCCCAGAGCTAGTTAGTGGCTCTCAGATGCTGTTCTCGGCTCGGCTCATGACGAACACATGATGCTGTTTCTCCTCAGGCATCTGCTGGTGAACCCCCGAGACCGGCGCGTGGTCCTCATCGAGTCCCTCCTCTGTCCCTCACACTTCAGGGAGACGCTCTCCAGGGTCTTCTTCAAGCACTTCGAGGTGAGCTCGTCCTCCTCGGTTTCTGTTCTAGTCAGCTCTCCACTGGGGACTCGGCCACAGCTCGCTGACCTCAGATCAGAAGATCAGGGGATTCGTATCCAACAAACGAATCAGTCTGACATACGGATTCCCATTATGAAAGCCAGATTGACTCTGATCTGGGATTCCACACCCAGTTGAAACTTGTTATAATCTCGCAAATCTTGTTAAAATAGACTTGGTCTGAATGCTTAAACTTCCATACTGTGCTTTACTGTATTCCAGCCAGTCGGAGTGATCTGTTAATATAGAGTTAATTCATGTTAACAACTATTCTAGCAATGCAAGCAACATGCTATTTTTGTGGAAACTATATTATTTATAATGTTACAAAAGATTATATGTCAAGTAAAATGCTATTCATCAAAGAATCCTGAAAAATTAAATGTATGAGTTTCCACAAACATATCACTGTTTTCAACACTGATAATAATCATAAATGTTTATGAGCATCAGATCCTCATATTAGAGTGATTTCTGAAGGATCATGTGACACTGAAGACTGGAGTAATGATGCTGAAAATACAGCTTTGATCACAGGAATAAATTACACTTTACTGTATATTCACATAGAAAACAGATGATTTACACTGGAATAATATTTCACTGTTTTTACTGTATCAAATAAATGCAGCTTTGGTGAGCAGAAGAGTCTCCTTCACACTGTCCGGTTTACATCAGATCGGCTTCAACTGTTTTAAAATCTTCTCTTAAAACCTACTTTGTTTCTTCATCTTGTGTTTCGGTCAGCCATGTTTGCTGGTTTTAAATGCTCTTTTAAAAGCCGTGTGTGTGTTGCAGGTGCCGTCGGTGCTGTTCGCTCCGGGTCACCTGATGTCGCTCATGTCTCTGGGGATCCAGTCGGCTCTCGTCATGGATTGCGGATACACTGAGACGCTGGTCTTACCAGGATCCTTTCACAGCAAATACGCTTTAAAACTACTTTGAGTCGATTTACTGTCGTCCTGGGGTGTGTTTCCCGAAAGCATGGGAAATAACGGGTTACGTCGTTATCAGCAGTTCAACGAGTCGGTGTTTCCCGAAACCATCAAACATCCGCAAACAAGATCGCAGAGGTGTGTGTGAGCGACAGATCTCGAGCTGCGGTTAGAAGCAGAGTTTCTTGTTTGCATGACATCAGTGGCGCAAAAAGTGGGTATGCGCTATATGCGGCGCATAGGGGCGCAGCACCATGGGGGGCGCCAAAGCGATGGTAAAAAAAAAAAAATTAATTACAATTTAATTAATTAAAAAAAAATATATATATATTGTATTTTCTATATGTAGCTGCTGTTGTGCGTTTCTAAATCATTTCTGCATTTCTTCAATGTTATATAAAATTTTAGAGGACTAACAGGCTAGAGGCGCCCTCATGGAGAAGGGGGGCCGTGAGCTGTGAGTTGAGTTGTCGTCGAAAAAGATGGATAAAACAAAAGAAAATAGAAAAAGAAAGAAAAAGGAGATGGCATGTCAATTGATGCAACAGCAGCTAAATAAGTGCATGCTGAAAGCCAACAGGTAGGATTTAAAGTGTGACATCCAGGCATGTACACTCTAAACAATGCTGGGTTGTTTTAACCCAAATTTGGGTCACATATGGACAAACCCAAATGTTGGGTTAAAAATTTAATTAAAAATTTTAACCCAACTTCAACTTTCACTTTCAACTGTACATTTTTTAATTACATTTTTAACCCAACATTTGGGTTTGTCCATATTTGACCCAAATTTGGGTTGAAACAACCCAGCATTTTTTAGAGTGTAGGCTATCTATATCTCTGTGGCCATCGGGACTACCGGGAGATTCCCGGTAGACCGACGTGCTTTTTCGGCCGATACATCTTTTTTTTTTTTTTACGGCCCATAAAACTCGTACATCGGCAGCCCATTCGTGTTTTTTGTTTTTTGCTTAATTGGCGGCGCTGGGTTAGTGCCGGTGTAATGCATTGGTCAATTATCTTTATAGAAATGAGTACAAAACTAATTATGAAAGTTTCCTTTATTTTTCAGTGCATTTGTTTTACAATATATGGCTATTACTATCATGGGATTAATATTATAACTATTATTATGTAGTAGTGTAATGTAGACAGACACTAACTAAAAGAGGTTTGAATTTTTCTTTGCTTAATTTGCACCCTGAATATGGATTGGAGCTTTTAATTTTGAACTCTCAAAGTGCACCAGACTGCTGAATTTAACATTAAAGAACACAAAATGTTCTTACGGGGGGCTTGCCCCCGAACCCCCCTAGAGAAACAGAGGTCCACCTACCACAGTTTTACCTAAAATCCTGTGAGAAACACTGCTATTGCTGTTCCAATTGCTGTATAGTTTTTTAGGGGGATTCATCACGGTGGAGTAGCTATAGTTTAATTGTATTAATAAATGGCAATTTTGCACTTATTTTAGCTGTTAGCTCTCACTCGTTCCTACTCACTATTACATGGCACACTTATTTATTTATTTATTTATTTATTTTAAATGCATGACATGTGGACTCAATAAATCCTGATCTTGAGCAAAATAAGCAAGCTGACATTCAGTGCAACCGGTGTCTTTAATTTAGAAGACATACAAATGTCATTTACGTCTTTGAGTTTGTTCAGAGATTTAAAACGTCGTGTTTGAAGAGTGCGCGTGTGTGAACGAGCTCTAGTGTGTGTGAACGAGCTCTAGTGTGTGTGATCGAGCTCTAGTGTGTGTGAACGAGCTCTAGTGTGTGTGAACGAGCTCTAGTGTGTGTGAACGAGCTCTAGTGTGTGTGAACGAGCTCTAGTGTGTGTGAACGAGCTCTAGTGTGTGTGAACGAGCTCTAGTGTGTGTGAACGAGCTCTAGTGTGTGTGAACGAGCTCTAGTGTGTGTGAACGAGCTCTAGTGTGTGTGAACGAGCTCTAGTGTGTGTGAACGAGCTCTAGTGTGTGTGAACGAGCTCTAGTGTGTGTGAACGAGCTCTAGTGTGTGTGAACGAGCTCTAGTGTGTGTGAACGAGCTCTAGTGTGTGTGAACGAGCTCTAGTGTGTGTGAACGAGCTCTAGTGTGTGTGAAGGAGCTCTAGTGTGTGTGAAGGAGCTCTAGTGTGTGTGAACGAGCTCTAGTGTGTTAGAACGAGCTCTAGTGTGTGTGAACGAGCTCTAGTGTGTGTGAACGAGCTCTAGTGTGTGTGAACGAGCTCTAGTGTGTGTGAACGAGCTCTAGTGTGTGTGAACGAGCTCTAGTGTGTGTGAACGAGCTCTAGTGTGTGTGAACGAGCTCTAGTGTGTGTGAACGAGCTCTAGTGTGTGTGAACGAGCTCTAGTGTGTGTGAACGAGCTCTAGTGTGTGTGAACGAGCTCTAGTGTGTGTGAACGAGCTCTAGTGTGTGTGAACGAGCTCTAGTGTGTGTGAACGAGCTCTAGTGTGTGTGAAGGAGCTCTAGTGTGTGTGAACGAGCTCTAGTGTGTGTGAACGAGCTCTAGTGTGTGTGAACGAGCTCTAGTGTGTGTGATCGAGCTCTAGTGTGTGTGAACGAGCTCTAGTGTGTGTGATCGAGCTCTAGTGTGTGTGATCGAGCTCTAGTGTGTGTGAACGAGCTCTAGTGAGCTCTAGTGTGTGTGAACGAGCTCTAGTGTGTGTGAACGAGCTCTAGTGTGTGTGATCGAGCTCTAGTGTGTGTGAACGAGCTCTAGTGTGTGTGAACGAGCTCTAGTGTGTGTGAACGAGCTCTAGTGTGTGTGATCGAGCTCTAGTGTGTGTGAACGAGCTCTAGTGAGCTCTAGTGTGTGTGAACGAGCTCTAGTGTGTGTGATCGAGCTCTAGTGTGTGTGAACGAGCTCTAGTGTGTGTGATCGAGCTCTAGTGTGTGTGAACGAGCTCTAGTGTGTGTGAACGAGCTCTAGTGTGTGTGATCGAGTCTATGAGTGAATCTGGAAATAAAGCAAAATAACTGAGAAACATGAGAAATATTCCTCAGATGCATGTCTGTAATTTATAGCAAAGCATCTAGCGTTAATTTGATCTCAGACAGATTCATTAACAGTAGTTATTACTCCACATGTGTGTGACATCATTAACCAACGCGCCTGAACGACCAGTTTGCGACAGTACGGTTTCGGGAAACAGTCGAGACGAGCGAGATGATTTCTCCAACGACGCATCGCTCTATAGTAGTGAAGCACGAGTTACAGCGCTGTACGGGACACACACACCCTGATCATATTGTGAATGGCTCATCAGTGATGTTGTTGAAGGCAGGATGATGTGCGCGTTATACAGCACCGGTTGTTTCACAGCAGTTTACGATGATCAGGTTGGATGACTTTAACAGGCACTAGATCTACGAAGGCATCCCGATCCTGTCCGCATGGGAGGCTCTGCCAATGGCTGGAAAAGCCATTCATAAGTAAGTCCAGAGTGGCATGAATCGAGGCGGTGTGTAAGATAAAGCTGCTTGTGTTCTCACTGTGTGTGTGTGTGTGTGTGTGTGGTCTTTAGGGAGCTGCACGCTCTGCTGAGTGAGCAATGCATGCTGGACACCGACTCCGGCACTGGCCTCAACCCCGCCGTCATCAGTAAGAGACACACACACACACACACACACCCCATCTGACCCGTATTCTAGGGTTCCTTTCACCGCACATCCTACAGAACTATAATCAGTGTCACTATAACCATGACAGGGCTCCACATTAACGCTGGTCTGGGTCTGTGTAGTGTATAATAATTTTGTATACAGTCGAACTAAACATTATTCACACACCAGATATAATTTTTGACATGTTTCACTAGTGTGTGCAGGACACAATAGATCATTTATGTAAGTGAGGAGAGCAAAATAAAGGAAACTATGACATATTACACCCAATATCTCTTCATTTTATAAACATTTGGGAGCAAACATGATTCCTCCACTTTGAGCTGATGATGTTTTGCTGAAGTGTGTTTTCTGTAATCGCTAATGCTCTTTTTACACACACACTGAACAACATGAAGCATTGCTTGGTCACTGGTTGATCTAAACTGGTATTGTCTAATTGTGTAGTTAAATTTAACAGCTGACAGATATTCAACATAACTCATGTGTGAGAGTCTAACAGAAGGACGGACAAAACCAGTCAAATATCCTCTGAGTTCTGCTCATGTTTATCAACTATAGCGAATACACTGATAATGTGAGAGATGTTGAAGTGTGTGAATACACAGTGGTTTGACTGTATATAATTACACGTATGTATGTAATGTACACTATATGTAAATATCACAAATATGCAGATGTATATGTCAAAGCTGATAGAACACTGATGGGAATATTGCTTCAGGATAAATTATATTTACACCACAAAAATCCTGTTTTTTCCAGATAAAGTGAATGACTGATTTACTTGTGTAAAGGACAAGCACATTTCAGGTGCATTTGACATATTACTAAGTTATTCTGGCGTTTACTTGATGAAGTCGGCTCAGATTTGACACAGAAAGACTCGTGAAGCTCGAGTGGAGGACGGACGTTTGTTCAATTACACTAAAAGACTTTTACTGGATAAAAGAGTCTATCTCTCGATCAGAGACAGAAGGACGGCAGGAGATCGAGTGTGACAGCGAGTTCTGATCATTTAGAGGCCTTATTATATATATATAATGGCTTTATAATACCGTACTTGTTCTGGCTTGCCGTCTGATTATGTGTTGGTGTTTGTTGCAGGCACTATTCCAGAAGAGGTAGTGGAGGATATCAAAGGTGTGTCATATAGAGATGCTTTTCTTACTTCCCCGTGCATAAAATCAAGACCGGCTTTACATTTATTCTTGCAAAAGCAGTTCCCTCAGAAATCTGTGAAGTAAAATGGGTTAAACAGTGTGTTCTGTTGGCTGAGGACTAACCGAGGTGTGTGTGGTCTGGTCAGTGCGCACGTGTTTCGTCAGTGACTTGCAGAGAGGAATGAAGATCCAGGAGGCCAAGTTCAACATGGACGGGTCAGCCGAGGTCAGAGAGCTCTTTAAACTACACTTATACGTGTGACTGATGTAAATATGAGCACACACACACTCCTCAACACAACACAACCTCCAGCGTGCTTTCAGGTCACACGAAGGACCTTTTAACGTAAATAGACAACATTTTATACTTATTTTATTGTTTAACTGATGTATTCAAGAAAGATTCAGCTGAACGTATTTTTGAAGTTTTGACATGTATTTTAATCTTAAATGTTTTTGCATAGTTTAATTGTGGGACTTTTGTTATTCACATTATCCTCCTCTATAAATAATGTTTAAATATATATATATATATTAAAGTTAAAATGAATAAAATTTCATTTTGGAATAAATTTGGGGGGGGGGGGGGTACAGATACAGTCAGGATTAAATTGAATTAAAACAATTTTTAATTCTATTTGTTTTATCAAGTCAGTTGTTTCTTTATTTTCCTATTGTTTTATTTATTTATGATTTCTGCTGGTTTGGGTCTCCAATGGTGCTTGCCATGATAAAAAAAAAAAAAACATGGTGTTTAAAAATAAAAATAAATCAAGATTACATTTTTAACGAAACATAAAATTCCTTATCAAACGAATACAATAATACTTTAGTGAAATGTCCCGTCTTTATTCGATTTTTTTTATAAATATAGTTTTTCTCATTTACCAAAAACATATTTAAGCGTGTATTAAACACACAAGTTGATACATAATATATATATATGTAAATATTCACTTTATTCTACTCTATAAATAAATATAGAAATTAAACAATGCATACAAATATATAATGTCAAAAAATTTATAATAATTTTTAAATAAATACGAAAAAATAAATGAAGGAATAAATACAGAAAAATTCAGGATTAAATTTAATTAAAAATGGATTATATTTGTTTTATCAAGTCAGTTATTAACGCGTCACAAGAGTTGATACATTAACTCTGACCTGCTTATTTGAACTGTGTAATGGAAGTGGAATTAATTAACGTCAGTTGTTCTGATTGGTCCGCCAGAGACCGGCTCCGCCTCCAGACGTGGAGTATCCGCTGGATGGCCAGAAGATTCTGCATGTCAAGGGTTTCATCAGGTAAAGACCTTCACACCACATGATCTGCTTTCCCCGATTCACACAGCTGAAGGTCACATGTTTGAGCCGAGAGTAATGAGCGGCAGGACTGACACGTTCTGCCCGTCGCCTCGGCTTTCGGCTCTCGGCCCTCGGCTCTCGGCCCTCGGCTCTCGGCCCTCGGCTCTCGGCCCTCGGCTCTCGGCCCTCGGCTCTCGGCTCTCGGCTCTCGGCTGGTAATCTGACCCACACTAATCTGACGCTTCTCCAGAGACTCTGTGGCGGAGATGCTGTTCGAGCAGGATAACGAGGAGAAGTCCATCGCCACGCTAATGCTGGACACGCTGGTCAAGGTAAGAAGTATGAGGTCCTCAGGTCAGCCTGTTGTGTGTCGGGGCAAACTCAGTCGGATGAATGAGTCCTGAAGAAAAGTTCCTTCTAATGACAAGTGCAATTGAAAAATCATATGTCGATTGTTTGAAGTGATGCACCGGAAATTAATCTTTTACTGAAACACTGAAAATTAATTAATTTATTCAGTCAATTAATCATCACATTTATTTAATAGTCAAACTGAGTTGCTTATTAACGTTTAAATGACACATAATGAAACTTTTTATGATGTAATTGTTTCTAGTCCAATTCGTTGTTGAAATATAAACATTAAAACGGTGGCTGTAATAACTTGTTTTCATGACGGATTTATTCAAACATACATTTAATAATGAAGAAAACCGATGAAGTGATCGAGTGCATGTCAGTGCCAGAACGGTCCTCTAGAGTTACTCTTCTGTGGAGTTGATGGACACTGAAAGGCTTTTCTGAGGATAATGTGACGTTTGTGTTTCTTTTCCCAGCATTCACCTTGTTTATTTACTTGTGCAAACGAATGAGAATTTGCTGGTATGATGTGCACTAGATAATGTGGAGGTTGAACAAGTACTTTGAGGATTTCAGTTGTGATCTGAGAAATGTCCCAAAGCCACTGAGAAAAACTGTAAACATCAACGATTTTGCTCAAAAATGTTTCATTTGTTGCAAAATGTTGCATCTTTAATTGCTTAGTTTGTTTATTATATGCATTACTTGTTTATTTACACTACCAGTCAAAAGTTTTGGATTGGTAAAATTTTCAGTGTTTTTAAAAGAAGTCTCTTCTGCTCACCAAAGCTACATTTATGTGATATAAAACCACAACAGTTATATTGTGAAATATGATTATTATGTAAATCAGCTGTTTTCTAATATACAGTAAAGTGTAATTTATTCCTGTGATCAAAGCTGAATTTTCAGCATCATTACTCCAGTCTTCAGTGTCACATGATTCTTTTACTATATATTAAAATAAAAGTTATTTTAAATTGTCACCATATTTAACAATATTACTGCAGCTTTGGTGAGCAGAAGAGACTTCTTTTAAAAACATTAAAAATCTTACCGATCCAGAACGTTTGACTGGTAGTGTGTGTATAATCACAAAGCAACACGCTAGTATCATCCACCCTGCCTCTCTTTTCCCAGCATTCACCTTGTTGATGTGTGTTTCGTTTGTACCACACTAGTGTCCCATCGACACTCGCAAGGTTCTGTCAGAGAACTTGGTGATCATCGGCGGCACGGCCATGCTTCCCGGGTTCCTGCCCCGCCTCCTGGCGGAGATCCGCTCGCTGGTGGAGAAGCCGAAGTACCATGATGCTCTCGCGACCAAGAGCTTCCGCATCCACAGCCCGCCCGCTAAACCCAACGGCACCGCCTGGCTCGGAGGTGAGCGCCGACACCACGGCTTTCCAGACTCCTGACCCGCATGGGACGGGAAATGATTTGGGTTTCACTTTTTTTGATGGTCCCTTTAAGCCTAGTTCACACTACATGATTTTAAAACGTCGGGCTGAACTGTGCGGTTCACACTACATGACTTGCTCTCTGTGAAATCAGGAGTGTTCAAGTTGTTGAGCTGTTCACACCACACGACACGACGTGATTGATCCGCAACAGGAGGTAACGCACTACATGAGTTGACAACAACTCTGTCACCCAACGATTCTATCTTGTCTACAAACCATGTTTTGTCACGAAAAATCACGCGATAAAACGAACCGGAAATGACGCGAAACGGCACGCGCGCCAATACCCAGCGAAGAAGAACACAACACGCGAACATGCCTTGCTCTGATTGGCTGTAGCTCATGACATCACGTGAGCTTGAGTCGTGCGACAGCTCTGGATATCTAGCATGCTAGATATTTTTCTGGGCTCGGCGACGCGTCTGCGAGCGTCTTTGATGCGTTGTTGGCTCTTTCATGCTAACAGATTGGCGAGCGTTCATCGCCCGCTAATCCCCCGCGATTTGCACGCGATAACACCCTGACCTGTCGGCGAGCTCAACGATTTGCAAAACGGGCTTAAATCGGGCTTAAAATCATGTAGTGTGAACTAGGCTTTAAAGGTGCAGTCTGTAAGAATGGCAACTAGTGGTCGGAATAGGTACTGCAGTCGAACTCAAAACATCAGAGATCGTCGTTTGTCCCGCCTCCGCGGACTCGACACGGCTCACACGGTTCGCCAGTTTGAGACACGCAACAGGAACGAGCGCGTGCAGTATCACAGACCAAAACAATAACACACATTCCATTAGCGGTGGAACGGTTCATGTATTCGTATCGAACCGAAACGGTACGGGCGTCACGGTTCGGTGCACGAATTTACACGGAGAATACACGGTATAAAAATAAATAAAACTCCCGTTTAAATTAAATTAATGCGGAACTACTGTTAGATACGCGGGTTCTTTAGGGACACATAATCTGTACCATCGGCTTAGCGCGTTCACTTCAAACGTTGGCTTTATACGCGCGTCCTATTCGCTTTGGACTAGCGTCGAACTAGACGCCATAGACGCGAATTTGACGCTCTATTCGCGTTTGGTGTGACCGCATAATGGGCTGCGATGTCAAGATTGCAATGCTGGAGTGTGTGTGTGTGCGCGCGAGAGAGAGAGATGCACGGGCGCGATCGAACTGTGTGTGTGTGTGTGTGTGTGTGTGTGTGTGTGAGAGAGAGAGAGAGAGAGAGAGGCGCGGGCGCGATCGAACAGTGGAAACATAAAAAACATTACCAAAGGTACAATTACCAAACATATCGCAAGGTCTTTTTATTAATTTAATTAATAAACTAATTATATAAAACTATTGTCAGTGCACTACAAATAAACTGGTTCTATGCCTTTAATAATAAAACTTATTTAAAAAATACAATGCCTTCTGCATTTTTGTTTTGCTTTTCCCTCCATTGTACCGAACCGTGATGTCTGAACCGAGGTATGAACCGAACCGTGACTTCTGTGTACCGTTCCACCCCTACATTCCATTTCAGAGTAAAATGACTGTGTGTAAAAGTGTTTTTCAGAGAAGCGAGTGTGTGAACTCAGCATGTTTCCTCAATATATGCAAACATATGTTATTTTTATGCTTTAGTAGAGTGAAAAAGTTACACACTGCACCTTTAAAGTGGAAATGAAGCAGTCAGTCAAGTTTACATAATTTAGTAAACTGATTTCCACTTTATAAAAAAAAAATAAACACGATTAATGTAACCATTTTAAAGAAAAGGGATGTTTTGTTATAGCTTTTGGAGCAAGGGTGCCGTCATCTCGACGTTACGTCACAGGGTTGGTCGTCTTGCTGAGGTACATAGATATAGTACGTCTCTCCGAGTGGGAAAAAAATCGCACCGTGTGCGCCCAGCTTAATATAAGCATTTCTTTACTTTTTGAACACACGTTGTTCTCAAATGGAGGAAGACGGACTGGAAAGGACTGTTGAGCCCGTAATAAGTCCAATTGCTTATTTGAGCCGATACGGCGAGTTGACCGTCAATTTGCCACTTCTGTCATTCAAAGTGACATCAAAAACCTCAAATCCCTTTACTCTAAGGCTGTGGTCAGCGCTGGTCTAAAAGAGTCGTCTCTATTCTCTTAATGAGTCACGGGTGTGTTTTGGGCGTAACGTGCAATAAACCAATCAGAGTCTCGTCTCACATTCCCTTTAGAAGCCAGTTGCGCTCGCGCCGCGGCGGATTCACTATTGACATGGAGGAATTTGTGTAATAAGCAGAGTGTGTGTGTGCAATAGGCAGAGTGTGTGTGCAATAAGCAGAGTGTGTGTGTGCAATAAGCAGAGTGTGTGTGCAATAAGCAGAGTGTGTGTGTGTGCAATAGGCAGAGTGTGTGTGCAATAGTTAGAGTGTGTGTTTAATAAGCGGAGTGTGTGTGTGTTTAACAAGCGGAGTGTGTGTGTGTGTAATAAGCGGAGTGTGTGTGTGTTTAACAAGCGGAGTGTGTGTGTGTGTAATAAGCGGAGTGTGTGTGTAATAAGCAGAGGGTACACGCGTTGTGGACCCGCTTATAGGCTCAAATTACTAACACTCTAGACTTCAGCCCAGGTCTCAGTTGGTCAACGGCTCAGTCTATTTCAGTTCCTCAAAACAGCAACTCTCCTGAACACACACTCGTTCTCAGACCAGCAGCCCATGGACACACATGCATTCGCTATTTAAACAACGTGTCGCAGGACGTGAAAATGAAAACTGCGTCGGGCTGAAACTAGCGAAACACACTTGCGTTGCACCGAGTGTGTGATAGGGGCCAGTGTGTTTTCTGCCGTTTACTCAAGGCTGCTCTGTTTCCTCCCGTGTAGGTGCTATATTTGGGGCATTGCAGGACATTTTAGGGAGTCGCTCGGTGTCCAGAGATTACTATAACCAGACGGGCCGCGTCCCAGACTGGTGCTGTCTCAGCGCTCCTCCACCGGACTCCGTCTACGAGGCGGGCAAGACGCCTCCGCCGCTCATGAAGAGGGCCTTCTCCACTGAGAAATGAACTCCTAAACTCTGGACATGTCACACACACCCTCCTGCAAACCCTGTGTCTGCTTACAGCGGTTCCTGACGGGAACATACTAGAACACACACTGCCCTTCAAAAGATTGGAATCGGTGAGATTTTTAATGTTTTTAAAATAAGTCTCTTCTGCACACCAAAGCTGTATTTATTGGATAAAAAAAATATATATATTTTTAAATATTATGACAATTTAAAATACCTGTTTCTATGTGAATATACAGTAAAGTGTAATTTATTCCTGTGATCAAAGCTGTATTTCAGCATCATTACTCCAGTCTTCAGTGTCACATGATCCTTCAGAAATCACTCTAATATGAGGATCTGATGCTCAAGAAACATTTATGATTATTATCAGTGTTGAAAACAGATGTGTACAAAAATAAATCAGGATTCTTTGATGAATAGAAAGTTGAAAAGAACAGCATTTATCTGAAATATAATCTTTTGTAACATAAATGTCTTTACTGTCACTTTTATCAATTTAATTTATCCTTGATGAGTAAAAGTATTGATTTCTTTTATTTTTTCCCCCCAAAAAAGTTAATATAAATTCTTACTGACCCCAAACTGTTGACCGGTAGTGTTTAATGTTACAAAAGCTTCTGTTTCAGATAAATGCTGTTCTTTTCAACTTTCTATTCATCAAAGAATCCTGAAATAAAAATGCAAGTAACTGTTTTCAACACTGATAATAATCATAACTGTGTCTTGAGCATCAGATCCTCATATTAGAGTGATTTCTGAAGGATCATGTGACACTGAAGACTGGAGTAATGATGCTGAAATACAGCTTTGATCACAGGAATAAATTACACTTTACTGTATATTCACATAGTTTTTTTTTTTTAATCAAATAAATGCAGGCTTGGTGAGCAGAATAGACTTATTTTAAAAATATTAAAAATCTTTAAAACTTCATCCAAATCCAAAACTTTTGAACAGCAGTGTATCTGATTGAGTCTGTAATAGTCTAAAGCAGGGATTCTCAACACTGGCCTTCGAGATCCAGTCCAACCTTAATCAACTCGTAATCCTGAGACCTTGAGGAGCCTTTACAGCTGTTCGATCAGAGATGCAGCAAAATCTGCAGGAAAGTGGACTTGAGGGCCAGAGTTGAGAAACACTGGTCTAAAGTCGGCCATATTATTTTATTTCAGCTTTACTTCATTTTTAATAGTAGGTGCAAGTAAAACCACCACCATCACTGCAGGCTTCTGCTTCACTCATGACAGATCTTCATCAACTGTTTCCAGAGCATGACATTTATCCAACCTAAACCAGAAGTGACAAAAAGCTTCTTTTTTATTATTATTTAAATGTATGCTTGTTCCTGCACCATCAAAGACAGAACACGGAAGGCCACTTGACCATAGTGTCAAGAAAATGCATCCCATTTCAATTATATTTAACAACCAGTTTGAAGAGCTGAATATGTTGAAAATGTTGCCGTATTTATTAGGTTTGTGAAATAAACATTTCAAAATGGGGTCTTCTATTATATTTCTACATTTAAGTGTTATATATCTTTAACTTAAGACTTAGTCATGGTAACTCTAATTGCTCCTTGTATCAATCATTTTTCCTAGAGAAATTTTGTGGAATTTGTTTTGAGATAATGTAGGACGGTTGCATAAACTGCTTAAGACTAGTTCTTAAAGTCACCCAGTGGTCAATAACTGTATCCGTTTAAGGGGACACAAACTGGAAAACCAATTTCCCTTGGTCTTTTGACAGGTAAGAGGTCGTTATACTATAAAAAATACCCTGTAATTTTCAAAAGTCAAAACTTCCTTGTTATTCCAAAAACTGATTTTATTGAAATGGATGCTGCGTCCCAATTCGCATACTATCCGTCCTAAATAGTGTTCGAAAATAGAATTAGTACGTCCCAAATCGTAGTATGTTGAAATGAGTGTCCCAAAGAGACCCGGATGGTCTACTATATCCGGTCAGAATCCGAAGTGCAGATCGATGCGCACTCTAACGGCTGATATTGCCCACAACCCATTGCGCGTTGGACGAGGATTCGGCTAGAACTACAAACACGAATGAAAAGTGTTCAAAAACTACAGACATGGAGGACGCGCGAGTCCGGCGGTTATGTAGAGAGGTTTAGATAAAGGGGTTTGAGACAGTGATTAATTATCAGTATCTAACCTGACGAAAATGTATTTATTCAATGTTGTCCACATTATATTGCATCTGCAGCAGCATTGTGAACTTTTGCAAAGATACGTTTAGCCATTAACTTTTAAATGCATTATTATATTCAAATTCCAAACACATGAGGAGAGTCTCCGCATGAAAGACCCACAACTGGCAGATGAACGTGCGACAACAATTCTCTCCGAAATGGTAAGAAGTTATATTAGATTGAATGGAGGATTTGAACTGTGACGAGATGATTGACAGGGCAGTTTACGGTGATAGGATGCACGCGACAGATCTGTCCGTTAAAGATGACGAAGTAGTATGTCCCAAAGCTTGCCTACTCTTTTGCTACACACTCAAAAGTATGAACTTTTTCTTCACAAAAAGAGTACATACTTTTAGGGTGTAGTATAAGTAGGCGAATTGGGACGCGGCACAAGTCTGTAAAACGACAGCATCTGAGAAGTTATTGGTATTCGGTGCATTTCACTGTGGATTATTTGGTAAATCAGTCGTAGTTTCGGCGCATGCTTTGCTAACAGACTTTTACGATATGTATCTGCCAGCAACGCCACAAACATGTAAGTAATCACGTTTATTCTAATGCCTGATCTGTGATCAGTGATTTCTGATGTGTAATTATCAGAGCCGGTCCGAGCCTTTTGGGGGCCAGGGCCGGCGCTCCGCACACGCACATCACGCGCTGCGCGTAGGGCACCAAGTGCTTGGGGGGGGGCACCAAAAAATCTGGGTCGTGAAAAATCATCACAATAGGCTACTAGTATAAATAACAAATAAAATATGTCTAAAGCATGTTAATATACAAAAGCAATACAAAAGTAATATAGACCTTGACCAAATTAGTCGAGAAAAAAGGTGAATCTCCTTTTTCGTCTCCCTCTGGTGCCCCCCCCTTCCCCACCTCCCAGTGGTCTGTTCGATTATGCCTCAATCAATGTCAAATTTGGCAGACACCGATCTCAGACATGGCCTCGGAAAGGCACCAAGAGTCGGGGGCGAAAAAAGAATAGACAGCGGGATGATACTCGCGCGTCGGTTTGCAGGTAAGACAATGGTTTAAATAAAAATGTTAGTTTTGTAGCGCGGGCGCCCTTGCGTCGTGTATGCACGTCCAGGGGGGCGTCGCTAGTGGTGCAAATGAAATGATCCGGGGCTTTTTTAGCCCTGCATGTTGAATCTTTTATTTTAACGGGGGTCCGGAAAATTTTGAAACTTGGGCTGTTTAAGATGCAGTTAGTTTGTTTGAGAAGAAAAGGAAGACCGCTTAGATACGTTTTTTCGTTGTTGTTTTATGCGGATAATGCGTTCATTTTCAAGAGGTTCATAGGCCAAGGCCCAAGGGCGACATCTGTTGGTGAAACTGCAATTAGAAAAAAAAAAAAAAAAAAAAACATTCTCAGTGTTTGTATATTTTCATATTCACAGAGTTGTTAAATTATTAGGGCTGGGAAAAGATTAATCGCATCCAAAATAAAAGTTTGTGTCTACATGATATATGTGTGTGTACTGTGTATAATTATTTTGTATATATAAATACACACACATATGCACGTATATATTTAAGAAATATTTGCATGTATATACTGTATATATAATTTATATTATATATAAATTTAAATATTTTATATATAAATAACAAATATTTCTTAAATACATACATGCAAATGTGTATTTATATATATACAAAATAATTATACACAGTACACACACATATATCATTCATGTAGACACAAACTGTTATTTTGGATGCGATTAATCGCGATGAATCTTTTCCCAGCCCTACAAATTATGTACAGAATTATTATATTGTGCTTCATCAGACTAAGAAATTCTGAATGGTTGTTATTCCTTGGGTGGGTGGGTGGGGGGGTGAGGGGCACCACCAAGCATTTGTGCTTAGGGCACCCAAATGGCTAGCGCCGGCCCTGTTGGGGGCCCTAAGCAGAATTTGATTTGGGGGCCGCCTCCCACTACGCAAAGTCCCCTGTGCTTGACGATTATTGACACAAATGTCACGCAATAATGATACATTATGAATGAATACAGTAAGGTTATGTATTAATACAAAATAAATAGGCCTACTTTTTTTTCCAACAATATGTTTATTTGTCTTTTTTTTTTTTTTTAATGACATACAACAAAACCCCCTCTCAGACACAAAAAACAATGTTACCATATATAAAATGTTATATCCGTAATGTCTTTTGACACAAGTTAACAGAGACCAACCATCTCCCAAAGAGCAGGTCGCGGACTGTAAAAATTATTCATGAGCGTCGTCCTCCTCTTGATCTTCTGTTAAGTCTGTGCCTTCTGCAAAAAGCATGAAAGGTCTCCAAATACTATCAAACAAGTCCTTTTTTCCTTTTAGCAAGTAAGTGATGCGTTCCAATGGAAGTGTAGCCAACATCTGCTTAACCCATTGTCCAATACTTGGTCCTCTTATGTTTTTCCAGTGCAGTGCAATCAACATTTTAGCTTGCAATAAACATATATCAATGAACGTCTTCTCGCCTTTTGTATATCCTGCGTGCTTGGGATATAAGCCTAAAATTATAAAAGAAGGTTCCAGAGGAAGGTCTTTAGAAATTATATCCTTCACAGATTGCTTTATTGCTCCCCAAAATGTCCTTATTTCTCTGCATTCCCAAATACAATGAAACAATGTTCCCTTTTCTTCTTCACACTTTGTACATATGTCTGGGATATTTGGATTGTATTGGTTTAATTTGGCAGGAGTAACATAAACACGCATTAGCCACTTGTATTGTAATAATCTCAACCTAGAATTTACAGTTTGCTTATGTGCTTTACTACAAGCCAATTCCCACTCGTCTAGTGATACATTTTTTTGTAGATCTTTCTTCCAGGCTTCTAATTTTAAGGTTGAGTTATCTGGGGAGTGTGATAACAGTAGTTTATAAAGTTGTGAAATTGCTCCCCTATTAAAGCTATTTTCACTTATCATTTCTTCTAACTTAGATTTGGGTGGTTTCAATAAATTGCTTTGTTTTGTTCCTATATAACTTCTAAGTTGGAGATACTTGAAAAAATATTTCTTTTGAATGTTGAATTTATGTCTAAGCATGTCGAATGACATCATGTTGTCTGAGTCTGTTGGATATAGATCTTGAATTTTCTCCATTAACCATTTAAGGCCCATTGCTTAAACACTGTATCGGCTCTCCCCGGGGAGAACTTCTGATTTCCCCAAATTGGGGTTAGCCGTGATAAAATAACTAGTTCTTTAATATATCTTTTAACATTATACCACACCTTAACCATGTTTTTAACTATTGGATTTTTAGTTTTCTTCATCAAATTAGCTTCTGTATCAGAAAAAAGGTACAAAGGCAACGGAGGGCTCGAAATGTTACTTTCCATTTCTGTCCATTGGGGGGCGTCTTTTTTGCTAAAATAGTACCCTATAGATCTAAGCTGAGCTGCCCAGTAGTACCATACAACATTTGGGCACATCAAGCCTCCTTCATGGTAGGGCAAATGGAGTAACGACAGTCTTATTCTAGCACGTTTGTTTGACCATATAAAATCAAGGAGCAATTTCTTAAATGTTTTAAACCAGTCAGCAGGGGGAGGCAAGGGAATATTCTGAAAAACATACAACAGTTTTGGAAGTATATTCATTTTGTAAATATTAATTCGACCAATAAGAGACATGGGAAGAAGAGTCCATCTGTTGACACAATCTCTAATTTCGATTGTGATTCATAATTATGCTGAACAATTAAATCTAAATTTGGAAGGATATGTATTCCTAAGTAAGTAAATTTAGAAACTGATTTGAATTGTGAAACAACTATAGGTGGATTTTCTCTCTCTCTTTTATCTAGCAACAAGATAGAAGATTTTAATCTGTTAATTACATATCCTGAAATATGACCAAACTCCTCAATTAGTTTTAACAAAGCAGGAATAGATGAATTTAGTTGTGAAAGGAATACAATTATATCATCTGCATATAACGACAGTCTGTGTTCTACCTGACCAATTGTAATTCCGGTTATGTGTAAGTGTGACCGTACTGCTAAAGCCAAGGGCTCAATTGCTAAAGTGAAGAGTAACGGAGATAATGGACACCCCTGCCGACATCCCCGTTTAACTAAAATTGGTTTAGATACGTTTTTATTTGTTAAAATCTCTGCAGTTGGATGTAAATATAATAACTGTATCCATTTTCGAATTTTTGGACCAAATCCAAAGCATCTCAACACGTCAAAAAGATAGGCCCACTCTACTCTGTCAAATGCGTTTTCGGCATCCAGGGAGAGAAGGGCCGTATCCTTAGTGTCGACTAATGCTTGAATGACATTGAGAACCCTCCTAACATTGTGCAGACCTTGCCGTCCCAAAACAAAGCCGTTTTGATCCCTGTGGATGACCAATGGAAGGGTTTCCTGTAAACGAGTTGCTAGTAATTTGCTGATTATTTTAAGATCTGAGTTAAGCAGGCTTATTGGCCTCATATTCTCACATTTATCCCTAGATTTTCCAGGCTTAGGTAATAAGATAATTAATGCATTGACCATTGAGTTAGGGAGGTCCCCATCTATAAAAGCTTCCTGTAACATTTCCAATATTGGCTTTACCAACTTTCCCTTAAACTTTTTGTAAAAGTCGATTGGAAACCCATCAGGTCCAGCTTTTTTACCTGTACTCATATTATCAATTATTTTGACTATTTCATCTTCACTAATGTCCCGGTCTAATTGTTGGCTAAGGTCTTCTGCAATAGTTGGTATGTTTAACTTGTCTAAGAATATTTTTTGTGTGTTTAGATCTGTATGGCCCTGAGAATCATAAAGTTTTTCATAATAATTTCTAAATTCTTTATTTATCTCTAATGGATCCACAATTGTTTCTCCTTTTGTATTTATTATTGTAGTTATATTTTTTTGTGCTTCCAATTGTTTAATTTGCCATGCTAAAATCTTACCGGGCTTTTCCCCCTGTTCATAAAAAGACTGATTTAACCTTAGTATGTTGGAGGCTGCCCTATCCGCTGTAGCTTTATTATACTGTGCTTTTAACAGCAACAGCTCTTTTTCTGCTTGTGAATTCTTATCTCTAAACAACTGCTTCTCCAAATTCTTTATTTTTTCTTCTAATTGTTGTCTTTTCTTGCGCAGTTCTTTAGATTATGAAGAAGTATAAGAAATTATATAACCCCTTATACAGGCCTTAAAGGAGCTGTATGTAAGAAATGTATTTCAATTAATCATAAAATGGCCCTGATGTGTCTCTAGACATTAAGAAATCATGTTCATTTCAAATACTTATATCACTGACAACAGTAGTACGGCCACGATATTGTCATTTAAAAAGTGAAGTTGCAGCCCTCAACTGATGTTGATGTTGTCATGTTGTGTTTTGGCCTGAAGCCCCACCCTCCACCTATCTACCAATCACGAAGTCAGTAGTGTTTCGGCATCCGGGTTGCCAGCTCTGCTCTAGTTGAAAGCTCCTTGTAGCAGCCTATGTTCCTGCTGGATCCTGCAGCCGATCTGGCAACCTCGAGTCAGGGAGGAGGGGGAGGGGATACACCGCTCTACAGTAATTTGAAAGTGATTGCAGTACCAGTTTTGGCCACAATCTTACATACAGCTCCTTTAAAGGCATCCCATTTGACACGAGCAGTGGTTTGTGTTGTGTTTATACTAAAATATTCATCAATCTTATTCCCAACATATCCTACAAAAGATTCATCCTTGAGCCATTTTTGATGCAAGCACCATCTAGGAGGGTCTATCAATAAATCTTTATGAGTATATTTTATGTTACATGAAGCATGGTCTGATATTGTAATACTATCATAGGAACATTCTCCCATATTAGGCAACAAGTCTGCCGAAATCAGAAAATAATCTAAGCGAGAATATGTATTAAATGTTTTAGAGTGACAAGAGTAAGTAATATCGATTGGATTATAATGTCGCCAAATATCTACCAATTGTAACTCCTTCATAAAGTTCTGGATGATTTCTCTGCTTTTATGATGAGTCAGGTCAATTCCAGTGGATCGGTCTAAAATTGGATTTAAAACGCAGTTCCAATCTCCACCGATAATATTTTTTCCTGAGAGAGAAGAAATGGTTAGAAATAAATTTGTAAAGAATCGATAATCATCTATATTAGATCCATATACATTCACTAGGTTGAAATTTTCATGTAAAATAGATCCTTGAATAATCAAGTATCTTCCAAATTTATCTTTTATAACATTTGTGACATGAAATGGTACCGATTTATGAATTAGTGTAACTACACCTCGAGCTCTAGATGTAAATGAGGATGCATACAGCGATCCCTGCCACCTCCTGCTTATTCTGATATTTTCCTCCTCAAGAGTGTGGGTCTCCTGCAGGAAAACTATTTTAGAGCCTAGATCTTTTATTTTATTCATAACCTGCTTGATCTTTTTAGGTCTACTTAGGCCCCTGCAATTCCAGGAAGTATATTTAATTTCAAATTTTTGTGTCATTTAAGCAAACATACAGAAGCATTATTTTTACACAATATAAATGTGTCTGAGAGTTAACACCCACTAGAACCCTGCTACAAGAACTAAAAGCTGCGAACAACACAAACATCACAAATACAAACCCCCCCTTCCCAGCTAACTGGGTAAACCCCTGAAATACACTACTTCCGACCGCTAACACCGTCAGATTCCTGAGATCTGAACTGTTGTCAGAATAGAAACATCTCAACGTTCACCTGCAACAATATTCAAAAAATGTATCCTTTTTTCAACAAAGCTAGCATTTACAACTTCAAAAATGCCTAATCAAAAATACCTACAATATGTGGTTGTTACGACATTGGCAATACCTATAGACATAAGTCATTCTGTTTCTTCTGTATCCATTTGGATCTTCTGGACAAAGATCTTGGCCTCCGCTGGGGAAGTGAACTTGTGGACTTTCTCCTTGTATGTCAGTACCAACGTAGATGGAGAAAGTATTCCATGCCGCACCCCTAGCTTACGCAGCTGGTCACGAACAACATCGAACTGCTTCCGCTGCCTGTGCACCTCCGTAGCGATATCAACAAACACCTTCACACGTTGGCTCTTGTAGAGGATATCCTTCTTTGTTTTGGCGGCTCTTAGTACGGATTCTTTCTGCTTGTAGTTAAGAAATCTCATGATTACCGTTCTCGGCGAGGCATCGGTGTCTCTCTTTGGTCCGACGCGGTGAGCCCTTTCCAGGACTAAAGGTTGACGCATTGGGTTTAACTCCAGCGCGTCTGGTAGCCAGCTCTCCAAGAACCCGCACATGTCGGAGCCCTCACAATTTTCAGGGAGACCCACCAGCCTAAGATTGTTCACCCGCGATCTTGTTTCCATATCGACCATTTTTTCCTCAAGATGTTTATTTCTTTTCTGTAAACTCTCGACCACCGCTTTCAAGTCGACCTGCTCGTCTTCCACGTTAGACAGACGCACCTCTGCCTCAGTCATCCGCTCTGTACATTCAGACACATCCTTTCTTGTTTCTTCTATAGCTTTCAGTACGCCATCAAATCTTCCCGCGAACTCTGTTTTCAAATTGCGTATCTCTCCCAGTATCTCATCTTTAGCCATATTAAGCTGATGGTCGTTGCCGGGTGGAATCGTTGCGTTATTGTTCACATTACCTTCGTTAGTTTCTTTACTAGCTGCGTTAGCATCAGTCGTACCGCTAGTTTCCTTGCTAGCTGGCTGCTCTATGCCATGCGACCCAAAGCCTGTTAATTTGGATTGGGTTGTTGATTTAGGCTTATCTCTACTCCCTCTTCCAGTGCCAGGCATTTCTGCGTCAATTTCACAGTTTCAGAGAGTTTTTGACTCAACTAAAAGGATTAGTCAGGATTGTAGTAGAGAGCAGGCTCGAACGTGACCTTCTAGCTCGCGGCCATAACCGGAAGTCAAATAGGCCTACTTAATAAAAAATAGATGCCTACTTAAATAAAAAAGTTTTAACTTTTACTTTACTCTTTTAAACTCTTTGAAACTTCTTAAAACAAACTGTCTCAAAACATATAAAATACATTATTTGCTAAAATAATAATGACAAAACTGAGAAATCAGAAACATAATAAGAGCAAGGGTTCAACAATGACAATTATTGTTGAAAACTGTAAAAATATTATTATTTCTCAACTTTCTCAATACAGTGTAACTGTCCACTGGGTTGTGTTGCGAAAGACACGCAAGCTCGCTTACCTCTGCCGTCGTGCGCGTGCGCGGTTAGGAGCGCGCCGTTAGGAGCTCAACACATCTGTCTCGCATGCACGCTCGCTATAGATTACAGGATATTTTAACTAATTTGCGGTAAAACTAGTCGATCACGAATGGCTCAACTGGTAGATCTATAGATAAACTCATCTTTCAGGCATTTGACCGACCGGGTTGACACTTCAGCGTGAGAAATCGGGGGTGTGGCGTGAGAGCGTGAGAATTGGCTCAATTGCGTGAGTCTCACGGTGAATGCGTGAGAGTTGGCAGCCCTGCACCACAGCAAATGGTATAGGCCTAATACAAAACCAATTTTATGCAGCATGTTATTAGCATGTAAGTTAAACAACTGTAGAAAATTAATACAAGTACGATTTAGGCTAATGTTAATATAAGACTTTTAGTGCAGATTATCCATATTACAGAAATCGGAAAATTAAAGGTGACCTATAATTCAAAATTGAATTTACCTTGGTATAGTCAAATAACAAGAGTTCAGTGCATGGACATGACATAGAGTAAATCTCAAACTGGACTGTTTTCGCGTTCTCATTTAATTCGCGTTTATGAAAAACACCCCTGAAAAACGGTCGGTTCTCCACACAATACCGACTGTGACGCAATAGTCGGGATCATTAATATGTACGCCTCCAAATATTTGCATAATGCCAGCCCTCAATGCCAGGCAGAACTGCGCAGCCGAAGCATGGCAGTTGCTCAGTGTGGATGTACACATGAACACAAAAGTATTTTTTAGTTCCTTCATCTGAGCCTCTGAAGAAACAATGGGTTAATTTTATTTTCTCTGGAAATTTCCAAACATTTCACCGAGTGTTTCCTCAACTTGGGCCAATACAGAGCTGGCCTCGGATCGAGCTACCAAGCAACACTTTCTAATGAGTAATTGTTCAAGTTCAGACAGGTAATCTTTCTCTCAAAATCGTTCAATACTGTTTATGCATCGTAAGTCAAGCCAGTGACTAAAATATCAGCTTCACATCGTTTCTTTTAGTAGGATGAAAATAATCGTATTTAAATTGTGAACAAATTATATACAGAAAGCGATCAAAGAACAATCTTTCCACAGCGCGAGTTTATCTGGACACTTGCCAAACTCGTTATGAAATCAATGACGCACGTTACTGCACAGCGAAGCTCTTACTGTATTTACATCATCGTGTTTGCATTGGTGAAAGCAGAGAGAGTGCAGAAACTGCTTTGCAATGATAAGATCTTCATTCTCGCGAACACACTGTCATCTGCTCAATGCTCATCACGGCAACATTTTATGTGATGGGAATAGATCTGTAGCGACACTGACGGGTATCCGGCCAAAGGTTCGGAATTAGCAAATCCTGGTCAGTGGATTAAAATTACTGGAAGCTAATTTAATCAACCACAATCAACTCTACCCTTCTTTTTGGCTGTGACACAAAGAAGTTTTGTTCGGACTTGATTGAGTCACTGACTACAATTCGCACACACGGCAGTTCTCTCTAATGATTAAGTCAAAGAAGACTTTGTTTACCACCAAAAGACATTTGACCAAGAGCCCCGCTTTGGCGAGATCACGCGGAGAGCGCCCCGAGGGTTTCCTACGAAGATGACAAGACGAGCATTGTCAATTTAAATCCGCACACACAGGATTCCCCCGGAGAAAACGCTGACTGAACAATCACATCCACGCATACCCGCACACAAACGACCTTCCTGTATGCATGCATATCTAATTAGTTTTGTCTTATTCTATAGATGTAATTTTAACTGTTCTGTAACTTCGAACCTTAAGTTTATTTCTAAAGAAAGATTCTATAACTCTCCCTCTTGCTAGGTCATAAAACTTTATGACTCCCAAAAGGAATTCCAAGGGAAAATCACAGCTCCCACTTGAATTCTGATGAAGAAAGAGGAATAGACTCTGCAATCTTATATTGTCTATAAGTATAACCACTTAAGAAATGCATAAACATGAATTTGATATTTCCTAGGTCATGGTAGCAGGTATTATGGCTTTATAGTCGTGTGAAGAAACTTTAAAATGCTTGTAATTCTGCTTATGAATGTAACTCTATGTTCTTCTACTTTTACCTGCCATGTCTGGTAGCTGTTTGACCGTCTTGTTTTGACTGAACCAGTCATACATAGGATATTACTGTAAAATCTATTGTCCGGTTTGTACAATCTTTCTGGGTAGGAATGACAAAATGTTATACCATCATAAATGATCCTGACAAGACAAAGAGGAATCTTCCGCGGGCACTTTTCTCCTAGCTGATTGGTGCCTTCATGCCAGAAGGGGCGTGAACCTAAGTGTCCTTAAAGAGACGCGCCGAGCTTCCCTTGTCCCTTCTGAAACGCTTCTGAAACTCTTCCTGAAACTCTCTTCCTGAACGCTCTCTTCGATGCTTCATCATGTGACTCCTCGTGCGTCTGGACATCGCCTTAGTGTGATGATCCATCGTTTCTCTTTTTGTTTTCTTCAAGTTTATTTTATCTTTTTCGAAGTCTCCTCTGTTCATGTCTTCTCGCGAAGAAAATGAACACAGCCAGACTGGCAAGCTTCACCTACAAGGACATTCAAACACGCCGCGCTCGCTGGACGAACCCGAACTCGTGACACGAGGACAGAGAGAGACACACACGCATTCTTCACATCAACCACAAAAGAGCTTTACCTGTGCAAGTAACCGTTTACCATTCTTTCGAGGTTTAAGATCTGTGATTCTTGTTGTCTCAAAAGGTTCTGTCTGTGATGAATTTTGCCAAACCAGAAGATCTCTCATCTTCTTACTCTCTCTCTCTCTCTCTCTCTCTCTCTCCCTTCCACTCTTTCTCTCTCGCAACCTCTCTCTCTCTCACTCCTGTTTGTTATTCGTCTGTCTCGTTAGTGTTACTGTTTAACTGTACATACATGCATCCTGTGTTCAAATGTAGAATTCTGTATCCGTAGTTTCAATTATTAAAACCATATTCTTGATTGATCCTGAAGTGCTCATTTACAAGTCAATGAAATGAATATCTCATAGCTACAAAGCTTTACAAGTTGTTACTATATCAGTAACGTAAATTTTATAAACACGAGAAAATTAATGTTCACGGCCGGAACATTGAGATTTCTTGGAGTTTATAAAAAGGGATAACTTTGTTGAGAAGTTGGTAAGTTAATCTTACGGCTGTTTGCTGGACAAACCGATTGTTTGATAACTAATTAATTCCCTTAAAGTGATCTCATATAATCGATCTGTAATGAGACCATTGATATATGAATGAGGAATTATAATTCGTTATGATTTACCATTCATACATGCAATCGATCTGTTTTCAATTTCGATAATTTAACTGTAATATGCAAATATATTAATCATATTTCATGATTAATTATTAAAATTCCCTATAAATAATTTGAGCTAATTAAGGCACATCTTGATGTGGCTACAGATCTAAATACTTTAAAAACATCTCACGATTCGTTAATCTCGATAGCTGTTATAGTAAAAACGTATAATAGCAGTAGTAAAAGTATTCGGGAGAGAGTTTCACATGTAATGCGTAGCTATTTCATATGCAAGCATGTCAGCCAATCACAGCAGTGGCCGCGGTTACACTGAATCCCACAGCCAATCACAGCAGTGGCCGCGGTTACACTGAATCCCACAGCCAATCACAGCAGTGGCCGCGGTTACACTGAATCCCACAGCCAAGCACAGCAGTGGCCGCGGTTACACTGAATCCCACAGCCAATCACAGCAGTGGCCGCGGTTACACTGAATCCCACAGAGACACGCCCCTTCAAACAGAGTGTTCAAATCAGAGGCTAAAAGCAGGCTAGGAAAAATGCCATTTATTTCTAAATTATGATTATTTTTTATCTAAAAAACATACTAACATTATAAGGGTAACCCAGGAAACATTATAAAATAATAAAAAAAAACATTCTAGGGCACCTTTAAGCCTACAGGCTTACGTACCTTTATCTTCTTGCTTCTTCTCTTCTTCCGCGCTTTTTTTTGTCGTTTTTCTTGGCCAGAAAGATATTTTCGTTTCTTGTCAGACATCGTCGATTCGTCGGAGTCGCTAACTGACTGACCGAGTGACAACGAGTGACATCATACGGGCAGTCGGGATCAAGACGCGCGCGCGCCTTCGCGGGGAGCTCCCGGTTGATTTGCCATAATACAGAACTAAATAAATAACAACTCTGTGCTTATCATGATGCCTGATAAAGAGCGCTGTAGGTCCATTTCTTTTTATTTATTTATTTTATGTTACTTTTGTTGTGCGATTTTTCCCCCCACTATCTAGCAGTGACTCTAGGGGGCCCTCTGCTGGCCACGGGGCCCTTTGCAATTGCAACGGTCGCTTAGTGGCTCGGCCGGCTCTGGTAATTATTCAAGTTCAGACAGATAATCTTTCAATACTGTTTATGCATCAGCAAATCAAGCTAGTGACTAAACGACCAACTTCACATCGTGTCTCTTAGTAGGACGAAAATAATCTTATTTAAACTGTGATTAAAATATATACAGAAAGCGATCAAAGAACGATCCGTTATCAATCGCCCAAGCTGTCAATCAAACAGAGAGAGTTATCTGGACACTTGCCAAAACTCGTTATGAAATCAATGACGCTGTTACACCGCACAACGAAGCTCTTACTGTATTTACATCGTGTTTGCATTGTTATTTGGTGAAAGCATTCTTGAAAGTGAAGAAATTGCGTTGCAATGATGCACAGCCAATCACAGCAGTGGGCGCTTACACTGAAGTCTCACAGCCAATCACAGCAGTGGGAGTTTACACTGAAGTCTCACAGCCAATCACAGCAGTGGGCGCTTACACTGAAGTCTCACAGCCAATCACAGCAGTGGGCGCTTACACTGAAGTCTCACAGCCAATCACAGCAGTGGGCGTTTACACTGAAGTCTCACAGCCAATCACAGCAGTGGGCGTTTACACTGAAGTCTCACAGCCAATCACAGCAGTGGGCGTTTACACTGAAGTCTCACAGCCAATCACAGCAGTGGGCGTTTACACTGAAGTCTCACAGCCAATCACAGCAGTGGGCGTTTACACTGAAGTCTCACAGCCAATCACAGCAGTGGGCGTTTACACTGAAGTCTCACAGCCAATCACAGCAGTGGGCGTTTACACTGAAGTCTCACAGCCAATCACAGCAGTGGGCGCTTACACTGAAGTCTCACAGCCAATCACAGCAGTGGGCGCTTACACTGAAGTCTCACAGCCAATCACAAGAGTGGGCGTTTACACTGAAGTCTCACAGCCAATCACAGCAGTGGGCATTTACACTGAAGTCTCACAGCCAATCACAGTAGTGGGCGCTTACACTGAAGTCTCACAGCCAATCACAGGAGTGGGCGTTTACACTGAAGTCTCACACAGACACGCCCCTTAAAACAGCGTTCAAATCAGAAGCTAAAATCAGGCTAGGAAAAATGCCTCTTCTTTCTAAATTATGACAATTCTTGATGTAAAAATCATACTAACATTTTTAGTGCACCCCAGGAAACATAAAATAATCCAGTTCATGACCCCTTTAAAACTCATCTTTGATCACCAAAATGACATATTTAAATGTTTTTTCCTTTGAAAAAAAATGGCATCATGCCTTAAAATAGCTTGAATGAAACTTTACACCCTTGCCTCATTTAGTATGCGTGGTTCTATGAATATGCAAATGAGCCCCGCCTCCACTCACTGGTTGATCCACTGGTTGACGATCACACGTTGATCTGATTGGTTACAAGGTCGTTTGTGACGTCAGAAACACCAGGGCTGCGTTCAGCGCCGACAAAACGTTGCAGAACGTTTTTTAAACAGAAACGGTGACGCGTTGAACGCACTGTTGTGATGACGCAAGAGTTGCAACTACGGCAGCTGAGAAGGCTTTTTGTGTTCTTTGTGAAGAATTTTCGGAGCCTGATGAAGTCGGTATAAATCTGTGTTTAATACTGCAAAATATGCCCGATGTTACAGTTACTGCACTTGCCGCCCAGAACACAAGAGAACATCCCAATCGAGTGAAGGGATTGCTGAAACTGAAACGGAAGCACATCTTACCTAATAAAGACTAAAACACATCTATTTAGCCTCACACACTGACTTTATTTGTTGTTCATACTGTTTTATTAATACCCTGTATTTTCTTTCTCATTTTTAGGAAAAGCACTTTACATGCATTGTTTATTTCTATACCAAATGTCATACACTTGCAATGAAGCTAAAAATAAAAACAACTACATCATTATGTTCATATCCTATATTTTTACAATAATACTTACGACAAACATGTCTTCTAATATCCTCAGTTGTTGCATTTCGAACACATTTGTAAATTACTTCCATTGTGCGAGTTCACTTTAATACCGTGTGCTTTATACACATGTTGCTGCAGGGATTATCGATAATTAATATCGTCTTTAGAGTACAAAAAGACCAAAGGGCATCATCTTAGCAGTGTGACTAGCGGTTTCAGAAGCCAGTTCAACAGCAAGCAGGTCAACAGTTTTTACAGGTAATTCTATGGCTTAACCCTTTCCCCCTCTGTTAGATCTTCATCCACTGTAGTACAGCGGTGTGCCATCCCTCCTCTGGCTCCTGTGAGCAAAGCTGCACTAGGAAAAGTGAGTGCTTGCTGTAAGTTGACTTCAGGAACTGAGAACTTATTTAAATGCCCCTCATGCTTCTACCACTTTTTACAGGAAGAGACACGCACGTCAAGACCATCTCTAGTGGGCAAACTGTGGTGTCTAGTGGAGAAGTTAACCTGGTCAAGTGAATTTTAGTGTTTTAATAAACTTCATGAAACTCAACATGTTTCTCTTTGGTATTCATTTCTGACTGGAGTTGGATGTTTCATGACTGTTCTCAGTTTGACTTCTAGGGCTGCACTACTAAACCTTTTTCTTTCGTCCATTGAGATTCTTGACTTGAACTAAACAAGCCAGGTTTCTGCCTAAGCCATTTAACTTTACTATTTGCCAAGTTCTAGTTGTTCACTTGGGCCCCTGTTCATGTTTCACATATCAAATGAAGGTTTTAGCTACTGTCTGTTTGAGGCTTTACATACGACTTTATGGCTGGACTAGCATAACTGCATATATTGATGCCCAAACCCCCTCTAAGGTCACTTGTTGGCTTTTTGTAATGCTTTTTTTACAGTCACGCAAGTATAGACTCATATCTTGGGATAAAGGATGAGTGCAGGTTGATGGTGGTTTTATTCCAGGCTAGTCCCAGTAATGTTTATTGAAAAGTAGACTGCTTTCATTTAAGCATTAATCCCTTAACTGTTGTATCCCAACTAGGTCGCTGTCCAAGGCCTTGTTTACACCTGGTACTTAGAAGCATTTTTGTACATCAGGTCACAAGTGGACTGTGGTGTAAAAAGGGGCTAATTTTTTTTTTGAGCTTGTCTATTTTTGGCCACTTCCAGAGGTAGTCAAACACATTCGACCAGATTGCTTTCATAGAGTAGATGCTCATGTGTTTGAACAGCCACAAAACATGGTGTACCCTACCGCCTACTGACCTAGTACGTAAACATCTTGAGAAGTGCGCTAGCAGGTGTGATTTAAACTTTCTCTGCTTAGCCGATTTTTCCGTAGTTGCTCGACCATTTCTGTAGGTGGCCATCAGGATGTATGATTACATGCTTTAAATCATCAATTTGAGCAGCTCTTGAGGTTCTTATCCAGAATGTGAGATGAAATTCTTGCTGGTATAGCTTTGTTTACAGACTTTGATGAGGCCTGCACTTATTTCTTTGCGCTGTCCATTTAGTTGTCGTCAGCGGGAAAACCTCTCTACGATTGCGTATGTTGGTTGGTTATTTCCACAACTTGAACATGACGGCTGCACAAATAGATTTTTAAATGCCAGGCACAGTTTTTATTATATTTCTTACTGTGGTATTGTAATTTTAGGGAAGGAAAAAAGAATAATAATACAGACATAACTGAAATGCGGGACACTATTTATGTCTTGCGGGACAAAACTCACAATTTCGGGACTGTCCCGCTGCAGAATGCGGGAGAGGTGGTCATCCTATGTTGTCGTCCGCCCACGAAAATATCAACGGAAAAACGTTTCTGTTTTTAGTACATCGTTGTTATTGAATCATACCCTGAATATACAGGCCTGTTGCCATAAAACAATCCAGAATAGCTAAAACATCTAATATAATATTCAGCTACTGAAGGATAAAATAAGGCTGAATTCAAATGGCAGAAATAGTTCTAGCATACTATTGTGAAATCAGCTCAATGTGGTTTTATGTATGTTCAAAAGGGTGGAAAAACAAGAAAAATGGAATCACCTAGTTGCATAAAATCCCACTCTGGAGTGCAAGTCTGGAGAATCATGACTATTAATGAAGAGGGAGGGATTATCATTAATTACCCAAAGTCTGTAGAGTACAAAAAGACCAAAGGGCAGCATCTCAGCAGTGTGACTAGCTGTTGAACAATGGCAGGAAGTTGGTGTGCTGTTCAGTCTCTGGCACTTTGTGTTTGGTTCTGTGCTTTCTGTCATGCTGTTCCGAAGTGGAGTGATCTGCCCCAGAATCCTCAAGCTCTGATGTTCCGGCAAACTGACCAGCGGTTTCAGAAGCCAGTTCAACAGCAAGCTAGTCAATGGTTTCCTCAGCAGGTTCAAAAGCCAGTTCAACAGCAAGCTAGTCAACGGTTTCCTCAGCAGGTTCAACAGCAAGCTAGTCAATGGTTTCCTCAGCAGGTTCAAAAGCCAGTTCAACAGCAAGCTAGTCAATGGTTTCCTCAGCAGGTTCAAAAGCCAGTTCAACAGCAAGCTAGTCAACAGTTTCCTCAGTCAGTTCAACAGCAAGCAGGTCAACAGTTTCCTCAGTCAGTTCAACAAGCTAGTCAACAGTTTTCTCAGTCAGTTCAACAACATGCTAGTCAACAGTTTCCTCAGCAGGTTCAAAAGCCGGTTCAACAGCAAGCTAGTCAACAGTTTCCTCAGTCAGTTCAACAGCAAGCAGGTCAACAGTTTCCTCAGTCAGTTCAACAAGCTAGTCAACAGTTTTCTCAGTCAGTTCAACAACATACTAGTCAACAGTTTCCTCAGTCAGTTCAACAAGCAGGTCAACAGTTTCCTCAGCAGTTTCAGCCTAAGCAGCCAGTGGCAAAGGCAGAACCACTTGACAAATGTACTGTAGCTGATTATGAGCAGATCCAATGTGGACCACCTGGTATCAGTGGTGCTGAGTGTGCTGCTATCAACTGCTGCTTTAATGGACAGCAGTGTTACTATGGGAAGGCAGGTAAGAGTGTAGAGTCAATGTAGAGGCATTCATGTTAAACTGATCCTCAGCAATAACCTGCTCTTGTAACTCGTTCCAGTGACTGTCCAGTGTATAAGAGATGGTCAGTTTGTGGTAGTGGTGGCGAGAGATGTTACGCTGCCTCGATTGAGCCTGGATTCAGTCCGTCTCCTGGGTGGAAATGATCCAGCTTGCAGTCCTGTGGGATCCACACCTTTCTTTGCTATATACCAGTTCCCCGTCACTGGATGTGGCACAAGCATGATGGCGAGTAGCTGCTTGTGGTTTTGTTCTGCATGGCTTAGAATGGATTGGATGCCAACAATGTTACTATTTGCAGGAGGACAGTGGATATGTGGTGTATGAAAACAGAATGACCTCCTCATATGAAGTGGGTGTCGGACCACTTGGTTCCATCACAAGGGACAGCCATTTTGAGTAAGTGATGTATGCTTTATCATAAATGTGAATCATTGACAAATGCTACAAGCTCACTGTTTGTTGTCCAGGCTTCTCTTCCAGTGTAGGTACTCTGGTACCTCTGTGGAAGCTCTGGTTGTGGAGGTCAACACCGTTCCTCCACCTCCACCAGTAGCTGCTCCTGGACCCCTCAGGGTGGAGCTTAGACTGGCAAATGGTCAATGTGTCACCAAAGGCTGTGCAGAAGGTAAGTGTTTGTCCCAAGTATGCCTAAAGCCTTTCTAAAACTCCAGTTTCTAGTTAAACCCTGCATTCTTCCTCAGGGGACGAGGCGTACACGTCCTACTACAGTGATGCTGATTATCCAGTTACAAAAGTCCTGCGGGAGCCTGTGTATGTTGAGGTGCACATTTTGGAGAGGACCGACCCCAACATTGTCCTGATGCTGGGACATTGCTGGGCGACATCAACCCCCAGTCCACTCAGTCTACCCCAATGGGATCTTCTGGTTGATGGGTGAGTAAGGCCCGTCTTTATCCATCTAGTGTGCTGTAAGGCATTTCTGACTGCCTCTTTGCCTTTCAGATGCCCTTACCAGGATGATCGTTACCTGACCACATTGGTTCCAGTGACTGGGTCATCTGGTCTTCAGTTCCCGAGCCACTACAAGCGCTTTGTTGTGAAGATGTTCACATTTGTAGATCCAGCATCACTGGCTCCTCTGCAGGAAACCGTATGCTCTGCAGCCTTACCTCAACCCTTAATATTAGTGCTTTTTACAGGTAATTCTATGGCTTAACCCTTTCCCCCTCTGTTAGATCTTCATCCACTGTAGTACAGCGGTGTGCCATCCCTCCTCTGGCTCCTGTGAGCAAAGCTGCACTAGGAAAAGTGAGTGCTTGCTGTAAGTTGACTTCAGGAACTGAGAACTTATTTAAATGCCCCTCATGCTTCTACCACTTTTTACAGGAAGAGACACGCACGTCAAGACCATCTCTAGTGGGCAAACTGTGGTGTCTAGTGGAGAAGTTAACCTGGTCAAGTGAATTTTAGTGTTTTAATAAACTTCATGAAACTCAACATGTTTCTCTTTGGTATTCATTTCTGACTGGAGTTGGATGTTTCATGACTGTTCTCAGTTTGACTTCTAGGGCTGCACTACTAAGCCTTTTTCTTTCGTCCATTGAGATTCTTGACTTGAACTAAACAAGCCAGGTTTCTGCCTAAGCCATTTAACTTTACTATTTGCCAAGTTCTAGTTGTTCACTTGGGCCCCTGTTCATGTTTCACATATCAAATGAAGGTTTTAGCTACTGTCTGTTTGAGGCTTTACATACGACTTTATGGCTGGACTAGCATAACTGCATATATTGATGCCCAAACCCCCTCTAAGGTCACTTGTTGGCTTTTTGTAATGCTTTTTTTACAGTCACGCAAGTATAGACTCATATCTTGGGATAAAGGATGAGTGCAGGTTGATGGTGGTTTTATTCCAGGCTAGTCCCAGTAATGTTTATTGAAAAGTAGACTGCTTTCATTTAAGCATTAATCCCTTAACTGTTGTATCCCAACTAGGTAGCTGTCCAAGGCCTTGTTTACACCTGGTACTTAGAAGCATTTTTGTACATCAGGTCACAAGTGGACTGTGGTGTAAAAAGGGGCTAATTTTTTTTTTGAGCTTGTCTATTTTTGGCCACTTCCAGAGGTAGTCAAACACATTCGACCAGATTGCTTTCATAGAGTAGATGCTCATGTGTTTGAACAGCCACAAAACATGGTGTACCCTACCGCCTACTGACCTAGTACGTAAACATCTTGAGAAGTGCGCTAGCAGGTGTGATTTAAACTTTCTCTGCTTAGCCGATTTTTCCGTAGTTGCTCGACCATTTCTGTAGGTGGCCATCAGGATGTATGATTACATGCTTTAAATCATCAATTTGAGCAGCTCTTGAGGTTCTTATCCAGAATGTGAGATGAAATTCTTGCTGGTATAGCTGTGTTTACAGACTTTGATGAGGCCTGCACTTATTTCTTTGCACTGTCCATTTAGTTGTCGTCAGCGGGAAAACCTCTCTACGATTGCGTATGTTGGTTGGTTATTTCCACAACTTGAACATGATGGCTGCACAAATAGATTTTTAAATGCCAGGCACAGTTTTTATTATATTTCTTACTGTGGTATTGTAATTTTAGGGAAGGAAAAAAGAATAATAATACAGACATAACTGAAATGCGGGACACTATTTATGTCTTGCGGGACAAAACTCACAATTTCGGGACTGTCCCGCTGCAGAATGCGGGAGAGGTGGTCATCCTATGTTGTCGTCCGCCCACGAAAATATCAACGGAAAAACGTTTCTGTTTTTAGTACATCGTTGTTATTGAATCATACCCTGAATATACAGGCCTGTTGCCATAAAACAATCCAGAATAGCTAAAACATCTAATATAATATTCAGCTACTGAAGGATAAAATAAGGCTGAATTCAAATGGCAGAAATAGTTCTAGCATACTATTGTGAAATCAGCTCAATGTGGTTTTATGTATGTTCAAAAGGGTGGAAAAACAAGAAAAATGGAATCACCTAGTTGCATAAAATCCCACTCTGGAGTGCAAGTCTGGAGAATCATGACTTTTAATGAAGAGGGAGGGATTATCATTAATTACCCAAAGTCTGTAGAGTACAAAAAGACCAAAGGGCAGCATCTCAGCAGTGTGACTAGCTGTTGAACAATGGCAGGAAGTTGGTGTGCTGTTCAGTCTCTGGCACTTTGTGTTTGGTTCTGTGCTTTCTGTCATGCTGTTCCGAAGTGGAGTGATCTGCCCCAGAATCCTCAAGCTCTGATGTTCCGGCAAACTGACCAGCGGTTTCAGAAGCCAGTTCAACAGCAAGCTAGTCAATGGTTTCCTCAGCAGGTTCAAAAGCCAGTTCAACAGCAAGCTAGTCAACGGTTTCCTCAGCAGGTTCAACAGCAAGCTAGTCAATGGTTTCCTCAGCAGGTTCAAAAGCCAGTTCAACAGCAAGCTAGTCAATGGTTTCCTCAGCAGGTTCAAAAGCCGGTTCAACAGCAAGCTATTCAACAGTTTCCTCAGTCAGTTCAACAAGCTAGTCAACAGTTTCCTCAGCAGGTTCAAAAGCCAGTTCAACAGCAAGCTAGTCAATGGTTTCCTCAGCAGGTTCAAAAGCCAGTTCAACAGCAAGCTAGTCAACGGTTTCCTCAGCAGGTTCAACAGCAAGCTAGTCAATGGTTTCCTCAGCAGGTTCAAAAGCCACTTCAACAGCAAGCTAGTCAACAGTTTCCTCAGCAGGTTCAACAGCAAGCTAGTCAATGGTTTCCTCAGCAGGTTCAAAAGCCAGTTCAACAGCAAGCTAGTCAACAGTTTCCTCAGTCAGTTCAACAGCAAGCAGGTCAACAGTTTCCTCAGTCAGTTCAACAAGCTAGTCAACAGTTTCCTCAGCAGGTTCAAAAGCCGGTTCAACAGCAAGCAGGTCAACAGTTTCCTCAGTCAGTTCAACAAGCTAGTCAACAGTTTCCTCAGCAGGTTCAAAAGCCGGTTCAACAGCAAGCTAGTCAACAGTTTCCTCAGTCAGTTCAACAAGCAGGTCAACAGTTTCCTCAGCAGTTTCAGCCTAAGCAGCCAGTGGCAAAGGCAGAACCACTTGACAAATGTACTGTAGCTGATTATGAGCAGATCCAATGTGGACCACCTGGTATCAGTGGTGCTGAGTGTGCTGCTATCAACTGCTGCTTTAATGGACAGCAGTGTTACTATGGGAAGGCAGGTAAGAGTGTAGAGTCAATGTAGAGGCATTCATGTTAAACTGATCCTCAGCAATAACCTGCTCTTGTAACTCGTTCCAGTGACTGTCCAGTGTATAAGAGATGGTCAGTTTGTGGTAGTGGTGGCGAGAGATGTTACGCTGCCTCGATTGAGCCTGGATTCAGTCCGTCTCCTGGGTGGAAATGATCCAGCTTGCAGTCCTGTGGGATCCACACCTTTCTTTGCTATATACCAGTTCCCCGTCACTGCATGTGGCACAAGCATGATGGCGAGTAGCTGCTTGTGGTTTTGTTCTGCATGGCTTAGAATGGATTGGATGCCAACAATGTTACTATTTGCAGGAGGACAGTGGATATGTGGTGTATGAAAACAGAATGACCTCCTCATATGAAGTGGGTGTCGGACCACTTGGTTCCATCACAAGGGACAGCCATTTTGAGTAAGTGATGTATGCTTTATCATAAATGTGAATCATTGACAAATGCTACAAGCTCACTGTTTGTTGTCCAGGCTTCTCTTCCAGTGTAGGTACTCTGGTACCTCTGTGGAAGCTCTGGTTGTGGAGGTCAACACCGTTCCTCCACCTCCACCAGTAGCTGCTCCTGGACCCCTCAGGGTGGAGCTTAGACTGGCAAATGGTCAATGTGTCACCAAAGGCTGTGCAGAAGGTAAGTGTTTGTCCCAAGTATGCCTAAAGCCTTTCTAAAACTCCAGTTTCTAGTTAAACCCTGCATTCTTCCTCAGGGGACGAGGCGTACACGTCCTACTACAGTGATGCTGATTATCCAGTTACAAAAGTCCTGCGGGAGCCTGTGTATGTTGAGGTGCACATTTTGGAGAGGACCGACCCCAACATTGTCCTGATGCTGGGACATTGCTGGGCGACATCAACCCCCAGTCCACTCAGTCTACCCCAATGGGATCTTCTGGTTGATGGGTGAGTAAGGCCCGTCTTTATCCATCTAGTGTGCTGTAAGGCATTTCTGACTGCCTCTTTGCCTTTCAGATGCCCTTACCAGGATGATCGTTACCTGACCACATTGGTTCCAGTGACTGGGTCATCTGGTCTTCAGTTCCCGAGCCACTACAAGCGCTTTGTTGTGAAGATGTTCACATTTGTAGATCCAGCATCACTGGCTCCTCTGCAGGAAACCGTATGCTCTGCAGCCTTACCTCAACCCTTAATATTAGTGCTTTTTACAGGTAATTCTATGGCTTAACCCTTTCCCCCTCTGTTAGATCTTCATCCACTGTAGTACAGCGGTGTGCCATCCCTCCTCTGGCTCCTGTGAGCAAAGCTGCACTAGGAAAAGTGAGTGCTTGCTGTAAGTTGACTTCAGGAACTGAGAACTTATTTAAATGCCCCTCATGCTTCTACCACTTTTTACAGGAAGAGACACGCACGTCAAGACCATCTCTAGTGGGCAAACTGTGGTGTCTAGTGGAGAAGTTAACCTGGTCAAGTGAATTTTAGTGTTTTAATAAACTTCATGAAACTCAACATGTTTCTCTTTGGTATTCATTTCTGACTGGAGTTGGATGTTTCATGACTGTTCTCAGTTTGACTTCTAGGGCTGCACTACTAAACCTTTTTCTTTCGTCCATTGAGATTCTTGACTTGAACTAAACAAGCCAGGTTTCTGCCTAAGCCATTTAACTTTACTATTTGCCAAGTTCTAGTTGTTCACTTGGGCCCCTGTTCATGTTTCACATATCAAATGAAGGTTTTAGCTACTGTCTGTTTGAGGCTTTACATACGACTTTATGGCTGGACTAGCATAACTGCATATATTGATGCCCAAACCCCCTCTAAGGTCACTTGTTGGCTTTTTGTAATGCTTTTTTTACAGTCACGCAAGTATAGACTCATATCTTGGGATAAAGGATGAGTGCAGGTTGATGGTGGTTTTATTCCAGGCTAGTCCCAGTAATGTTTATTGAAAAGTAGACTGCTTTCATTTAAGCATTAATCCCTTAACTGTTGTATCCCAACTAGGTAGCTGTCCAAGGCCTTGTTTACACCTGGTACTTAGAAGCATTTTTGTACATCAGGTCACAAGTGGACTGTGGTGTAAAAAGGGGCTAATTTTTTTTTTGAGCTTGTCTATTTTTGGCCACTTCCAGAGGTAGTCAAACACATTCGACCAGATTGCTTTCATAGAGTAGATGCTCATGTGTTTGAACAGCCACAAAACATGGTGTACCCTACCGCCTACTGACCTAGTACGTAAACATCTTGAGAAGTGCGCTAGCAGGTGTGATTTAAACTTTCTCTGCTTAGCCGATTTTTCCGTAGTTGCTCGACCATTTCTGTAGGTGGCCATCAGGATGTATGATTACATGCTTTAAATCATCAATTTGAGCAGCTCTTGAGGTTCTTATCCAGAATGTGAGATGAAATTCTTGCTGGTATAGCTGTGTTTACAGACTTTGATGAGGCCTGCACTTATTTCTTTGCACTGTCCATTTAGTTGTCGTCAGCGGGAAAACCTCTCTACGATTGCGTATGTTGGTTGGTTATTTCCACAACTTGAACATGATGGCTGCACAAATAGATTTTTAAATGCCAGGCACAGTTTTTATTATATTTCTTACTGTGGTATTGTAATTTTAGGGAAGGAAAAAAGAATAATACAGACATAACTGAAATGCGGGACACTATTTATGTCTTGCGGGACAAAACTCACAATTTCGGGACTGTCCCGCTGCAGAATGCGGGAGAGGTGGTCATCCTATGTTGTCGTCCGCCCACGAAAATATCAACGGAAAAACGTTTCTGTTTTTAGTACATCGTTGTTATTGAATCATACCCTGAATATACAGGCCTGTTGCCATAAAACAATCCAGAATAGCTAAAACATCTAATATAATATTCAGCTACTGAAGGATAAAATAAGGCTGAATTCAAATGGCAGAAATAGTTCTAGCATACTATTGTGAAATCAGCTCAATGTGGTTTTATGTATGTTCAAAAGGGTGGAAAAACAAGAAAAATGGAATCACCTAGTTGCATAAAATCCCACTCTGGAGTGCAAGTCTGGAGAATCATGACTATTAATGAAGAGGGAGGGATTATCATTAATTACCCAAAGTCTGTAGAGTACAAAAAGACCAAAGGGCAGCATCTCAGCAGTGTGACTAGCTGTTGAACAATGGCAGGAAGTTGGTGTGCTGTTCAGTCTCTGGCACTTTGTGTTTGGTTCTGTGCTTTCTGTCATGCTGTTCCGAAGTGGAGTGATCTGCCCCAGAATCCTCAAGCTCTGATGTTCCGGCAAACTGACCAGCGGTTTCAGAAGCCAGTTCAACAGCAAGCTAGTCAATGGTTTCCTCAGCAGGTTCAAAAGCCAGTTCAACAGCAAGCTAGTCAACGGTTTCCTCAGCAGGTTCAACAGCAAGCTAGTCAATGGTTTCCTCAGCAGGTTCAAAAGCCAGTTCAACAGCAAGCTAGTCAACAGTTTCCTCAGCAGGTTCAACAGCAAGCTAGTCAATGGTTTCCTCAGCAGGTTCAAAAGCCAGTTCAACAGCAAGCTAGTCAACAGTTTCCTCAGTCAGTTCAACAGCAAGCAGGTCAACAGTTTCCTCAGTCAGTTCAACAAGCTAGTCAACAGTTTCCTCAGCAGGTTCAAAAGCCGGTTCAACAGCAAGCAGGTCAACAGTTTCCTCAGTCAGTTCAACAAGCTAGTCAACAGTTTCCTCAGCAGGTTCAAAAGCCGGTTCAACAGCAAGCTAGTCAACAGTTTCCTCAGTCAGTTCAACAAGCAGGTCAACAGTTTCCTCAGCAGTTTCAGCCTAAGCAGCCAGTGGCAAAGGCAGAACCACTTGACAAATGTACTGTAGCTGATTATGAGCAGATCCAATGTGGACCACCTGGTATCAGTGGTGCTGAGTGTGCTGCTATCAACTGCTGCTTTAATGGACAGCAGTGTTACTATGGGAAGGCAGGTAAGAGTGTAGAGTCAATGTAGAGGCATTCATGTTAAACTGATCCTCAGCAATAACCTGCTCTTGTAACTCGTTCCAGTGACTGTCCAGTGTATAAGAGATGGTCAGTTTGTGGTAGTGGTGGCGAGAGATGTTACGCTGCCTCGATTGAGCCTGGATTCAGTCCGTCTCCTGGGTGGAAATGATCCAGCTTGCAGTCCTGTGGGATCCACACCTTTCTTTGCTATATACCAGTTCCCCGTCACTGCATGTGGCACAAGCATGATGGCGAGTAGCTGCTTGTGGTTTTGTTCTGCATGGCTTAGAATGGATTGGATGCCAACAATGTTACTATTTGCAGGAGGACAGTGGATATGTGGTGTATGAAAACAGAATGACCTCCTCATATGAAGTGGGTGTCGGACCACTTGGTTCCATCACAAGGGACAGCCATTTTGAGTAAGTGATGTATGCTTTATCATAAATGTGAATCATTGACAAATGCTACAAGCTCACTGTTTGTTGTCCAGGCTTCTCTTCCAGTGTAGGTACTCTGGTACCTCTGTGGAAGCTCTGGTTGTGGAGGTCAACACCGTTCCTCCACCTCCACCAGTAGCTGCTCCTGGACCCCTCAGGGTGGAGCTTAGACTGGCAAATGGTCAATGTGTCACCAAAGGCTGTGCAGAAGGTAAGTGTTTGTCCCAAGTATGCCTAAAGCCTTTCTAAAACTCCAGTTTCTAGTTAAACCCTGCATTCTTCCTCAGGGGACGAGGCGTACACGTCCTACTACAGTGATGCTGATTATCCAGTTACAAAAGTCCTGCGGGAGCCTGTGTATGTTGAGGTGCACATTTTGGAGAGGACCGACCCCAACATTGTCCTGATGCTGGGACATTGCTGGGCGACATCAACCCCCAGTCCACTCAGTCTACCCCAATGGGATCTTCTGGTTGATGGGTGAGTAAGGCCCGTCTTTATCCATCTAGTGTGCTGTAAGGCATTTCTGACTGCCTCTTTGCCTTTCAGATGCCCTTACCAGGATGATCGTTACCTGACCACATTGGTTCCAGTGACTGGGTCATCTGGTCTTCAGTTCCCGAGCCACTACAAGCGCTTTGTTGTGAAGATGTTCACATTTGTAGATCCAGCATCACTGGCTCCTCTGCAGGAAACCGTATGCTCTGCAGCCTTACCTCAACCCTTAATATTAGTGCTTTTTACAGGTAATTCTATGGCTTAACCCTTTCCCCCTCTGTTAGATCTTCATCCACTGTAGTACAGCGGTGTGCCATCCCTCCTCTGGCTCCTGTGAGCAAAGCTGCACTAGGAAAAGTGAGTGCTTGCTGTAAGTTGACTTCAGGAACTGAGAACTTATTTAAATGCCCCTCATGCTTCTACCACTTTTTACAGGAAGAGACACGCACGTCAAGACCATCTCTAGTGGGCAAACTGTGGTGTCTAGTGGAGAAGTTAACCTGGTCAAGTGAATTTTAGTGTTTTAATAAACTTCATGAAACTCAACATGTTTCTCTTTGGTATTCATTTCTGACTGGAGTTGGATGTTTCATGACTGTTCTCAGTTTGACTTCTAGGGCTGCACTACTAAGCCTTTTTCTTTCGTCCATTGAGATTCTTGACTTGAACTAAACAAGCCAGGTTTCTGCCTAAGCCATTTAACTTTACTATTTGCCAAGTTCTAGTTGTTCACTTGGGCCCCTGTTCATGTTTCACATATCAAATGAAGGTTTTAGCTACTGTCTGTTTGAGGCTTTACATACGACTTTATGGCTGGACTAGCATAACTGCATATATTGATGCCCAAACCCCCTCTAAGGTCACTTGTTGGCTTTTTGTAATGCTTTTTTTACAGTCACGCAAGTATAGACTCATATCTTGGGATAAAGGATGAGTGCAGGTTGATGGTGGTTTTATTCCAGGCTAGTCCCAGTAATGTTTATTGAAAAGTAGACTGCTTTCATTTAAGCATTAATCCCTTAACTGTTGTATCCCAACGAGGTAGCTGTCCAAGGCCTTGTTTACACCTGGTACTTAGAAGCATTTTTGTACATCAGGTCACAAGTGGACTGTGGTGTAAAAAGGGGCTAATTTTTTTTTTGAGCTTGTCTATTTTTGGCCACTTCCAGAGGTAGTCAAACACATTCGACCAGATTGCTTTCATAGAGTAGATGCTCATGTGTTTGAACAGCCACAAAACATGGTGTACCCTACCGCCTACTGACCTAGTACGTAAACATCTTGAGAAGTGCGCTAGCAGGTGTGATTTAAACTTTCTCTGCTTAGCTGATTTTTCCGTAGTTGCTCGACCATTTCTGTAGGTGGCCATCAGGATGTATGATTACATGCTTTAAATCATCAATTTGAGCAGCTCTTGAGGTTCTTATCCAGAATGTGAGATGAAATTCTTGCTGGTATAGCTGTGTTTACAGACTTTGATGAGGCCTGCACTTATTTCTTTGCGCTGTCCATTTAGTTGTCGTCAGCGGGAAAACCTCTCTACGATTGCGTATGTTGGTTGGTTATTTCCACAACTTGAACATGATGGCTGCACAAATAGATTTTTAAATGCCAGGCACAGTTTTTATTATATTTCTTACTGTGGTATTGTAATTTTAGGGAAGGAAAAAAGAATAATAATACAGACATAACTGAAATGCGGGACACTATTTATGTCTTGCGGGACAAAACTCACAATTTCGGGACTGTCCCGCTGCAGAATGCGGGAGAGGTGGTCATCCTATGTTGTCGTCCGCCCACGAAAATATCAACGGAAAAACGTTTCTGTTTTTAGTACATCGTTGTTATTGAATCATACCCTGAATATACAGGCCTGTTGCCATAAAACAATCCAGAATAGCTAAAACATCTAATATAATATTCAGCTACTGAAGGATAAAATAAGGCTGAATTCAAATGGCAGAAATAGTTCTAGCATACTATTGTGAAATCAGCTCAATGTGGTTTTATGTATGTTCAAAAGGGTGGAAAAACAAGAAAAATGGAATCACCTAGTTGCATAAAATCCCACTCTGGAGTGCAAGTCTGGAGAATCATGACTATTAATGAAGAGGGAGGGATTATCATTAATTACCCAAAGTCTGTAGAGTACAAAAAGACCAAAGGGCAGCATCTCAGCAGTGTGACTAGCTGTTGAACAATGGCAGGAAGTTGGTGTGCTGTTCAGTCTCTGGCACTTTGTGTTTGGTTCTGTGCTTTCTGTCATGCTGTTCCGAAGTGGAGTGATCTGCCCCAGAATCCTCAAGCTCTGATGTTCCGGCAAACTGACCAGCGGTTTCAGAAGCCAGTTCAACAGCAAGCTAGTCAATGGTTTCCTCAGCAGGTTCAAAAGCCAGTTCAACAGCAAGCTAGTCAACGGTTTCCTCAGCAGGTTCAACAGTAAGCTAGTCAATGGTTTCCTCAGCAGGTTCAAAAGCCAGTTCAACAGCAAGCTAGTCAACAGTTTCCTCAGCAGGTTCAACAGCAAGCTAGTCAATGGTTTCCTCAGCAGGTTCAAAAGCCAGTTCAACAGCAAGCTAGTCAACAGTTTCCTCAGTCAGTTCAACAGCAAGCAGGTCAACAGTTTCCTCAGTCAGTTCAACAAGCTAGTCAACAGTTTCCTCAGCAGGTTCAAAAGCCGGTTCAACAGCAAGCAGGTCAACAGTTTCCTCAGTCAGTTCAACAAGCTAGTCAACAGTTTCCTCAGCAGGTTCAAAAGCCGGTTCAACAGCAAGCTAGTCAACAGTTTCCTCAGTCAGTTCAACAAGCAGGTCAACAGTTTCCTCAGCAGTTTCAGCCTAAGCAGCCAGTGGCAAAGGCAGAACCACTTGACAAATGTACTGTAGCTGATTATGAGCAGATCCAATGTGGACCACCTGGTATCAGTGGTGCTGAGTGTGCTGCTATCAACTGCTGCTTTAATGGACAGCAGTGTTACTATGGGAAGGCAGGTAAGAGTGTAGAGTCAATGTAGAGGCATTCATGTTAAACTGATCCTCAGCAATAACCTGCTCTTGTAACTCGTTCCAGTGACTGTCCAGTGTATAAGAGATGGTCAGTTTGTGGTAGTGGTGGCGAGAGATGTTACGCTGCCTCGATTGAGCCTGGATTCAGTCCGTCTCCTGGGTGGAAATGATCCAGCTTGCAGTCCTGTGGGATCCACACCTTTCTTTGCTATATACCAGTTCCCCGTCACTGCATGTGGCACAAGCATGATGGCGAGTAGCTGCTTGTGGTTTTGTTCTGCATGGCTTAGAATGGATTGGATGCCAACAATGTTACTATTTGCAGGAGGACAGTGGATATGTGGTGTATGAAAACAGAATGACCTCCTCATATGAAGTGGGTGTCGGACCACTTGGTTCCATCACAAGGGACAGCCATTTTGAGTAAGTGATGTATGCTTTATCATAAATGTGAATCATTGACAAATGCTACAAGCTCACTGTTTGTTGTCCAGGCTTCTCTTCCAGTGTAGGTACTCTGGTACCTCTGTGGAAGCTCTGGTTGTGGAGGTCAACACCGTTCCTCCACCTCCACCAGTAGCTGCTCCTGGACCCCTCAGGGTGGAGCTTAGACTGGCAAATGGTCAATGTGTCACCAAAGGCTGTGCAGAAGGTAAGTGTTTGTCCCAAGTATGCCTAAAGCCTTTCTAAAACTCCAGTTTCTAGTTAAACCCTGCATTCTTCCTCAGGGGACGAGGCGTACACGTCCTACTACAGTGATGCTGATTATCCAGTTACAAAAGTCCTGCGGGAGCCTGTGTATGTTGAGGTGCACATTTTGGAGAGGACCGACCCCAACATTGTCCTGATGCTGGGACATTGCTGGGCGACATCAACCCCCAGTCCACTCAGTCTACCCCAATGGGATCTTCTGGTTGATGGGTGAGTAAGGCCCGTCTTTATCCATCTAGTGTGCTGTAAGGCATTTCTGACTGCCTCTTTGCCTTTCAGATGCCCTTACCAGGATGATCGTTACCTGACCACATTGGTTCCAGTGACTGGGTCATCTGGTCTTCAGTTCCCGAGCCACTACAAGCGCTTTGTTGTGAAGATGTTCACATTTGTAGATCCAGCATCACTGGCTCCTCTGCAGGAAACCGTATGCTCTGCAGCCTTACCTCAACCCTTAATATTAGTGCTTTTTACAGGTAATTCTATGGCTTAACCCTTTCCCCCTCTGTTAGATCTTCATCCACTGTAGTACAGCGGTGTGCCATCCCTCCTCTGGCTCCTGTGAGCAAAGCTGCACTAGGAAAAGTGAGTGCTTGCTATAAGTTGACTTCAGGAACTGAGAACTTATTTAAATGCCCCTCATGCTTCTACCACTTTTTACAGGAAGAGACACGCACGTCAAGACCATCTCTAGTGGGCAAACTGTGGTGTCTAGTGGAGAAGTTAACCTGGTCAAGTGAATTTTAGTGTTTTAATAAACTTCATGAAACTCAACATGTTTCTCTTTGGTATTCATTCATTTCTGACTGGAGTTGGATGTTTCATGACTGTTCTCAGTTTGACTTCTAGGGCTGCACTACTAAGCCTTTTTCTTTCGTCCATTGAGATTCTTGACTTGAACTAAACAAGCCAGGTTTCTGCCTAAGCCATTTAACTTTACTATTTGCCAAGTTCTAGTTGTTCACTTGGGCCCCTGTTCATGTTTCACATATCAAATGAAGGTTTTAGCTACTGTCTGTTTGAGGCTTTACATACGACTTTATGGCTGGACTAGCATAACTGCATATATTGATGCCCAAACCCCCTCTAAGGTCACTTGTTGGCTTTTTGTAATGCTTTTTTTACAGTCACGCAAGTATAGACTCATATCTTGGGATAAAGGATGAGTGCAGGTTGATGGTGGTTTTATTCCAGGCTAGTCCCAGTAATGTTTATTGAAAAGTAGACTGCTTTCATTTAAGCATTAATCCCTTAACTGTTGTATCCCAACGAGGTAGCTGTCCAAGGCCTTGTTTACACCTGGTACTTAGAAGCATTTTTGTACATCAGGTCACAAGTGGACTGTGGTGTAAAAAGGGGCTAATTTTTTTTTTGAGCTTGTCTATTTTTGGCCACTTCCAGAGGTAGTCAAACACATTCGACCAGATTGCTTTCATAGAGTAGATGCTCATGTGTTTGAACAGCCACAAAACATGGTGTACCCTACCGCCTACTGACCTAGTACGTAAACATCTTGAGAAGTGCGCTAGCAGGTGTGATTTAAACTTTCTCTGCTTAGCCGATTTTTCCGTAGTTGCTCGACCATTTCTGTAGGTGGCCATCAGGATGTATGATTACATGCTTTAAATCATCAATTTGAGCAGCTCTTGAGGTTCTTATCCAGAATGTGAGATGAAATTCTTGCTGGTATAGCTGTGTTTACAGACTTTGATGAGGCCTGCACTTATTTCTTTGCGCTGTCCATTTAGTTGTCGTCAGCGGGAAAACCTCTCTACGATTGCGTATGTTGGTTGGTTATTTCCACAACTTGAACATAACGGCTGCACAAATAGATTTTTAAATGCCAGGCACAGTTTTTATTATATTTCTTACTGTGGTATTGTAATTTTAGGGAAGGAAAAAAGAATAATAATACAGACATAACTGAAATGCGGGACACTATTTATGTCTTGCGGGACAAAACTCACAATTTCGGGACTGTCCCGCTGCAGAATGCGGGAGAGGTGGTCATCCTATGTTGTCGTCCGCCCACGAAAATATCAACGGAAAAACGTTTCTGTTTTTAGTACATCGTTGTTATTGAATCATACCCTGAATATACAGGCCTGTTGCCATAAAACAATCCAGAATAGCTAAAACATCTAATATAATATTCAGCTACTGAAGGATAAAATAAGGCTGAATTCAAATGGCAGAAATAGTTCTAGCATACTATTGTGAAATCAGCTCAATGTGGTTTTATGTATGTTCAAAAGGGTGGAAAAACAAGAAAAATGGAATCACCTAGTTGCATAAAATCCCACTCTGGAGTGCAAGTCTGGAGAATCATGACTATTAATGAAGAGGGAGGGATTATCATTAATTACCCAAAGTCTGTAGAGTACAAAAAGACCAAAGGGCAGCATCTCAGCAGTGTGACTAGCTGTTGAACAATGGCAGGAAGTTGGTGTGCTGTTCAGTCTCTGGCACTTTGTGTTTGGTTCTGTGCTTTCTGTCATGCTGTTCCGAAGTGGAGTGATCTGCCCCAGAATCCTCAAGCTCTGATGTTCCGGCAAACTGACCAGCGGTTTCAGAAGCCAGTTCAACAGCAAGCTAGTCAATGGTTTCCTCAGCAGGTTCAAAAGCCAGTTCAACAGCAAGCTAGTCAACAGTTTCCTCAGCAGGTTCAACAGCAAGCTAGTCAATGGTTTCCTCAGCAGGTTCAAAAGCCAGTTCAACAGCAAGCTAGTCAACAGTTTCCTCAGTCAGTTCAACAGCAAGCAGGTCAACAGTTTCCTCAGTCAGTTCAACAAGCTAGTCAACAGTTTCCTCAGCAGGTTCAAAAGCCGGTTCAACAGCAAGCAGGTCAACAGTTTCCTCAGTCAGTTCAACAAGCTAGTCAACAGTTTCCTCAGCAGGTTCAAAAGCCGGTTCAACAGCAAGCTAGTCAACAGTTTCCTCAGTCAGTTCAACAAGCAGGTCAACAGTTTCCTCAGCAGTTTCAGCCTAAGCAGCCAGTGGCAAAGGCAGAACCACTTGACAAATGTACTGTAGCTGATTATGAGCAGATCCAATGTGGACCACCTGGTATCAGTGGTGCTGAGTGTGCTGCTATCAACTGCTGCTTTAATGGACAGCAGTGTTACTATGGGAAGGCAGGTAAGAGTGTAGAGTCAATGTAGAGGCATTCATGTTAAACTGATCCTCAGCAATAACCTGCTCTTGTAACTCGTTCCAGTGACTGTCCAGTGTATAAGAGATGGTCAGTTTGTGGTAGTGGTGGCGAGAGATGTTACGCTGCCTCGATTGAGCCTGGATTCAGTCCGTCTCCTGGGTGGAAATGATCCAGCTTGCAGTCCTGTGGGATCCACACCTTTCTTTGCTATATACCAGTTCCCCGTCACTGCATGTGGCACAAGCATGATGGCGAGTAGCTGCTTGTGGTTTTGTTCTGCATGGCTTAGAATGGATTGGATGCCAACAATGTTACTATTTGCAGGAGGACAGTGGATATGTGGTGTATGAAAACAGAATGACCTCCTCATATGAAGTGGGTGTCGGACCACTTGGTTCCATCACAAGGGACAGCCATTTTGAGTAAGTGATGTATGCTTTATCATAAATGTGAATCATTGACAAATGCTACAAGCTCACTGTTTGTTGTCCAGGCTTCTCTTCCAGTGTAGGTACTCTGGTACCTCTGTGGAAGCTCTGGTTGTGGAGGTCAACACCGTTCCTCCACCTCCACCAGTAGCTGCTCCTGGACCCCTCAGGGTGGAGCTTAGACTGGCAAATGGTCAATGTGTCACCAAAGGCTGTGCAGAAGGTAAGTGTTTGTCCCAAGTATGCCTAAAGCCTTTCTAAAACTCCAGTTTCTAGTTAAACCCTGCATTCTTCCTCAGGGGACGAGGCGTACACGTCCTACTACAGTGATGCTGATTATCCAGTTACAAAAGTCCTGCGGGAGCCTGTGTATGTTGAGGTGCACATTTTGGAGAGGACCGACCCCAACATTGTCCTGATGCTGGGACATTGCTGGGCGACATCAACCCCCAGTCCACTCAGTCTACCCCAATGGGATCTTCTGGTTGATGGGTGAGTAAGGCCCGTCTTTATCCATCTAGTGTGCTGTAAGGCATTTCTGACTGCCTCTTTGCCTTTCAGATGCCCTTACCAGGATGATCGTTACCTGACCACATTGGTTCCAGTGACTGGGTCATCTGGTCTTCAGTTCCCGAGCCACTACAAGCGCTTTGTTGTGAAGATGTTCACATTTGTAGATCCAGCATCACTGGCTCCTCTGCAGGAAACCGTATGCTCTGCAGCCTTACCTCAACCCTTAATATTAGTGCTTTTTACAGGTAATTCTATGGCTTAACCCTTTCCCCCTCTGTTAGATCTTCATCCACTGTAGTACAGCGGTGTGCCATCCCTCCTCTGGCTCCTGTGAGCAAAGCTGCACTAGGAAAAGTGAGTGCTTGCTGTAAGTTGACTTCAGGAACTGAGAACTTATTTAAATGCCCCTCATGCTTCTACCACTTTTTACAGGAAGAGACACGCACGTCAAGACCATCTCTAGTGGGCAAACTGTGGTGTCTAGTGGAGAAGTTAACCTGGTCAAGTGAATTTTAGTGTTTTAATAAACTTCATGAAACTCAACATGTTTCTCTTTGGTATTCATTTCTGACTGGAGTTGGATGTTTCATGACTGTTCTCAGTTTGACTTCTAGGGCTGCACTACTAAGCCTTTTTCTTTCGTCCATTGAGATTCTTGACTTGAACTAAACAAGCCAGGTTTCTGCCTAAGCCATTTAACTTTACTATTTGCCAAGTTCTAGTTGTTCACTTGGGCCCCTGTTCATGTTTCACATATCAAATGAAGGTTTTAGCTACTGTCTGTTTGAGGCTTTACATACGACTTTATGGCTGGACTAGCATAACTGCATATATTGATGCCCAAACCCCCTCTAAGGTCACTTGTTGGCTTTTTGTAATGCTTTTTTTACAGTCACGCAAGTATAGACTCATATCTTGGGATAAAGGATGAGTGCAGGTTGATGGTGGTTTTATTCCAGGCTAGTCCCAGTAATGTTTATTGAAAAGTAGACTGCTTTCATTTAAGCATTAATCCCTTAACTGTTGTATCCCAACTAGGTAGCTGTCCAAGGCCTTGTTTACACCTGGTACTTAGAAGCATTTTTGTACATCAGGTCACAAGTGGACTGTGGTGTAAAAAGGGGCTAATTTTTTTGTTTGAGCTTGTCTATTTTTGGCCACTTCCAGAGGTAGTCAAACACATTCGACCAGATTGCTTTCATAGAGTAGATGCTCATGTGTTTGAACAGCCACAAAACATGGTGTACCCTACCGCCTACTGACCTAGTACGTAAACATCTTGAGAAGTGCGCTAGCAGGTGTGATTTAAACTTTCTCTGCTTAGCCGATTTTTCCGTAGTTGCTCGACCATTTCTGTAGGTGGCCATCAGGATGTATGATTACATGCTTTAAATCATCAATTTGAGCAGCTCTTGAGGTTCTTATCCAGAATGTGAGATGAAATTCTTGCTGGTATAGCTGTGTTTACAGACTTTGATGAGGCCTGCACTTATTTCTTTGCACTGTCCATTTAGTTGTCGTCAGCGGGAAAACCTCTCTACGATTGCGTATGTTGGTTGGTTATTTCCACAACTTGAACATGATGGCTGCACAAATAGATTTTTAAATGCCAGGCACAGTTTTTATTATATTTCTTACTGTGGTATTGTAATTTTAGGGAAGGAAAAAAGAATAATAATACAGACATAACTGAAATGCGGGACACTATTTATGTCTTGCGGGACAAAACTCACAATTTCGGGACTGTCCCGCTGCAGAATGCGGGAGAGGTGGTCATCCTATGTTGTCGTCCGCCCACGAAAATATCAACGGAAAAACGTTTCTGTTTTTAGTACATCGTTGTTATTGAATCATACCCTGAATATACAGGCCTGTTGCCATAAAACAATCCAGAATAGCTAAAACATCTAATATAATATTCAGCTACTGAAGGATAAAATAAGGCTGAATTCAAATGGCAGAAATAGTTCTAGCATACTATTGTGAAATCAGCTCAATGTGGTTTTATGTATGTTCAAAAGGGTGGAAAAACAAGAAAAATGGAATCACCTAGTTGCATAAAATCCCACTCTGGAGTGCAAGTCTGGAGAATCATGACTATTAATGAAGAGGGAGGGATTATCATTAATTACCCAAAGTCTGTAGAGTACAAAAAGACCAAAGGGCAGCATCTCAGCAGTGTGACTAGCTGTTGAACAATGGCAGGAAGTTGGTGTGCTGTTCAGTCTCTGGCACTTTGTGTTTGGTTCTGTGCTTTCTGTCATGCTGTTCCGAAGTGGAGTGATCTGCCCCAGAATCCTCAAGCTCTGATGTTCCGGCAAACTGACCAGCGGTTTCAGAAGCCAGTTCAACAGCAAGCTAGTCAATGGTTTCCTCAGCAGGTTCAAAAGCCAGTTCAACAGCAAGCTAGTCAACGGTTTCCTCAGCAGGTTCAACAGCAAGCTAGTCAATGGTTTCCTCAGCAGGTTCAAAAGCCAGTTCAACAGCAAGCTAGTCAACAGTTTCCTCAGCAGGTTCAACAGCAAGCTAGTCAATGGTTTCCTCAGCAGGTTCAAAAGCCAGTTCAACAGCAAGCTAGTCAACAGTTTCCTCAGTCAGTTCAACAGCAAGCAGGTCAACAGTTTCCTCAGTCAGTTCAACAAGCTAGTCAACAGTTTCCTCAGCAGGTTCAAAAGCCGGTTCAACAGCAAGCAGGTCAACAGTTTCCTCAGTCAGTTCAACAAGCTAGTCAACAGTTTCCTCAGCAGGTTCAAAAGCCGGTTCAACAGCAAGCTAGTCAACAGTTTCCTCAGTCAGTTCAACAAGCAGGTCAACAGTTTCCTCAGCAGTTTCAGCCTAAGCAGCCAGTGGCAAAGGCAGAACCACTTGACAAATGTACTGTAGCTGATTATGAGCAGATCCAATGTGGACCACCTGGTATCAGTGGTGCTGAGTGTGCTGCTATCAACTGCTGCTTTAATGGACAGCAGTGTTACTATGGGAAGGCAGGTAAGAGTGTAGAGTCAATGTAGAGGCATTCATGTTAAACTGATCCTCAGCAATAACCTGCTCTTGTAACTCGTTCCAGTGACTGTCCAGTGTATAAGAGATGGTCAGTTTGTGGTAGTGGTGGCGAGAGATGTTACGCTGCCTCGATTGAGCCTGGATTCAGTCCGTCTCCTGGGTGGAAATGATCCAGCTTGCAGTCCTGTGGGATCCACACCTTTCTTTGCTATATACCAGTTCCCCGTCACTGCATGTGGCACAAGCATGATGGCGAGTAGCTGCTTGTGGTTTTGTTCTGCATGGCTTAGAATGGATTGGATGCCAACAATGTTACTATTTGCAGGAGGACAGTGGATATGTGGTGTATGAAAACAGAATGACCTCCTCATATGAAGTGGGTGTCGGACCACTTGGTTCCATCACAAGGGACAGCCATTTTGAGTAAGTGATGTATGCTTTATCATAAATGTGAATCATTGACAAATGCTACAAGCTCACTGTTTGTTGTCCAGGCTTCTCTTCCAGTGTAGGTACTCTGGTACCTCTGTGGAAGCTCTGGTTGTGGAGGTCAACACCGTTCCTCCACCTCCACCAGTAGCTGCTCCTGGACCCCTCAGGGTGGAGCTTAGACTGGCAAATGGTCAATGTGTCACCAAAGGCTGTGCAGAAGGTAAGTGTTTGTCCCAAGTATGCCTAAAGCCTTTCTAAAACTCCAGTTTCTAGTTAAACCCTGCATTCTTCCTCAGGGGACGAGGCGTACACGTCCTACTACAGTGATGCTGATTATCCAGTTACAAAAGTCCTGCGGGAGCCTGTGTATGTTGAGGTGCACATTTTGGAGAGGACCGACCCCAACATTGTCCTGATGCTGGGACATTGCTGGGCGACATCAACCCCCAGTCCACTCAGTCTACCCCAATGGGATCTTCTGGTTGATGGGTGAGTAAGGCCCGTCTTTATCCATCTAGTGTGCTGTAAGGCATTTCTGACTGCCTCTTTGCCTTTCAGATGCCCTTACCAGGATGATCGTTACCTGACCACATTGGTTCCAGTGACTGGGTCATCTGGTCTTCAGTTCCCGAGCCACTACAAGCGCTTTGTTGTGAAGATGTTCACATTTGTAGATCCAGCATCACTGGCTCCTCTGCAGGAAACCGTATGCTCTGCAGCCTTACCTCAACCCTTAATATTAGTGCTTTTTACAGGTAATTCTATGACTTAACCCTTTCCCCCTCTGTTAGATCTTCATCCACTGTAGTACAGCGGTGTGCCATCCCTCCTCTGGCTCCTGTGAGCAAAGCTGCACTAGGAAAAGTGAGTGCTTGCTGTAAGTTGACTTCAGGAACTGAGAACTTATTTAAATGCCCCTCATGCTTCTACCACTTTTTACAGGAAGAGACACGCACGTCAAGACCATCTCTAGTGGGCAAACTGTGGTGTCTAGTGGAGAAGTTAACCTGGTCAAGTGAATTTTAGTGTTTTAATAAACTTCATGAAACTCAACATGTTTCTCTTTGGTATTCATTTCTGACTGGAGTTGGATGTTTCATGACTGTTCTCAGTTTGACTTCTAGGGCTGCACTACTAAGCCTTTTTCTTTCGTCCATTGAGATTCTTGACTTGAACTAAACAAGCCAGGTTTCTGCCTAAGCCATTTAACTTTACTATTTGCCAAGTTCTAGTTGTTCACTTGGGCCCCTGTTCATGTTTCACATATCAAATGAAGGTTTTAGCTACTGTCTGTTTGAGGCTTTACATACGACTTTATGGCTGGACTAGCATAACTGCATATATTGATGCCCAAACCCCCTCTAAGGTCACTTGTTGGCTTTTTGTAATGCTTTTTTTACAGTCACGCAAGTATAGACTCATATCTTGGGATAAAGGATGAGTGCAGGTTGATGGTGGTTTTATTCCAGGCTAGTCCCAGTAATGTTTATTGAAAAGTAGACTGCTTTCATTTAAGCATTAATCCCTTAACTGTTGTATCCCAACTAGGTAGCTGTCCAAGGCCTTGTTTACACCTGGTACTTAGAAGCATTTTTGTACATCAGGTCACAAGTGGACTGTGGTGTAAAAAGGGGCTAATTTTTTTTTTGAGCTTGTCTATTTTTGGCCACTTCCAGAGGTAGTCAAACACATTCGACCAGATTGCTTTCATAGAGTAGATGCTCATGTGTTTGAACAGCCACAAAACATGGTGTACCCTACCGCCTACTGACCTAGTACGTAAACATCTTGAGAAGTGCGCTAGCAGGTGTGATTTAAACTTTCCCTGCTTAGCCGATTTTTCCGTAGTTGCTCGACCATTTCTGTAGGTGGCCATCAGGATGTATGATTACATGCTTTAAATCATCAATTTGAGCAGCTCTTGAGGTTCTTATCCAGAATGTGAGATGAAATTCTTGCTGGTATAGCTGTGTTTACAGACTTTGATGAGGCCTGCACTTATTTCTTTGCGCTGTCCATTTAGTTGTCGTCAGCGGGAAAACCTCTCTACGATTGCGTATGTTGGTTGGTTATTTCCACAACTTGAACATGACGGCTGCACAAATAGATTTTTAAATGCCAGGCACAGTTTTTATTATATTTCTTACTGTGGTATTGTAATTTTAGGGAAGGAAAAAAGAATAATAATACAGACATAACTGAAATGCGGGACACTATTTATGTCTTGCGGGACAAAACTCACAATTTCGGGACTGTCCCGCTGCAGAATGCGGGAGAGGTGGTCATCCTATGTTGTCGTCCGCCCACGAAAATATCAACGGAAAAACGTTTCTGTTTTTAGTACATCGTTGTTATTGAATCATACCCTGAATATACAGGCCTGTTGCCATAAAACAATCCAGAATAGCTAAAACATCTAATATAATATTCAGCTACTGAAGGATAAAATAAGGCTGAATTCAAATGGCAGAAATAGTTCTAGCATACTATTGTGAAATCAGCTCAATGTGGTTTTATGTATGTTCAAAAGGGTGGAAAAACAAGAAAAATGGAATCACCTAGTTGCATAAAATCCCACTCTGGAGTGCAAGTCTGGAGAATCATGACTATTAATGAAGAGGGAGGGATTATCATTAATTACCCAAAGTCTGTAGAGTACAAAAAGACCAAAGGGCAGCATCTCAGCAGTGTGACTAGCTGTTGAACAATGGCAGGAAGTTGGTGTGCTGTTCAGTCTCTGGCACTTTGTGTTTGGTTCTGTGCTTTCTGTCATGCTGTTCCGAAGTGGAGTGATCTGCCCCAGAATCCTCAAGCTCTGATGTTCCGGCAAACTGACCAGCGGTTTCAGAAGCCAGTTCAACAGCAAGCTAGTCAATGGTTTCCTCAGCAGGTTCAAAAGCCAGTTCAACAGCAAGCTAGTCAACGGTTTCCTCAGCAGGTTCAACAGCAAGCTAGTCAATGGTTTCCTCAGCAGGTTCAAAAGCCAGTTCAACAGCAAGCTAGTCAACAGTTTCCTCAGCAGGTTCAACAGCAAGCTAGTCAATGGTTTCCTCAGCAGGTTCAAAAGCCAGTTCAACAGCAAGCTAGTCAACAGTTTCCTCAGTCAGTTCAACAGCAAGCAGGTCAACAGTTTCCTCAGTCAGTTCAACAAGCTAGTCAACAGTTTCCTCAGCAGGTTCAAAAGCCGGTTCAACAGCAAGCAGGTCAACAGTTTCCTCAGTCAGTTCAACAAGCTAGTCAACAGTTTCCTCAGCAGGTTCAAAAGCCGGTTCAACAGCAAGCTAGTCAACAGTTTCCTCAGTCAGTTCAACAAGCAGGTCAACAGTTTCCTCAGCAGTTTCAGCCTAAGCAGCCAGTGGCAAAGGCAGAACCACTTGACAAATGTACTGTAGCTGATTATGAGCAGATCCAATGTGGACCACCTGGTATCAGTGGTGCTGAGTGTGCTGCTATCAACTGCTGCTTTAATGGACAGCAGTGTTACTATGGGAAGGCAGGTAAGAGTGTAGAGTCAATGTAGAGGCATTCATGTTAAACTGATCCTCAGCAATAACCTGCTCTTGTAACTCGTTCCAGTGACTGTCCAGTGTATAAGAGATGGTCAGTTTGTGGTAGTGGTGGCGAGAGATGTTACGCTGCCTCGATTGAGCCTGGATTCAGTCCGTCTCCTGGGTGGAAATGATCCAGCTTGCAGTCCTGTGGGATCCACACCTTTCTTTGCTATATACCAGTTCCCCGTCACTGCATGTGGCACAAGCATGATGGCGAGTAGCTGCTTGTGGTTTTGTTCTGCATGGCTTAGAATGGATTGGATGCCAACAATGTTACTATTTGCAGGAGGACAGTGGATATGTGGTGTATGAAAACAGAATGACCTCCTCATATGAAGTGGGTGTCGGACCACTTGGTTCCATCACAAGGGACAGCCATTTTGAGTAAGTGATGTATGCTTTATCATAAATGTGAATCATTGACAAATGCTACAAGCTCACTGTTTGTTGTCCAGGCTTCTCTTCCAGTGTAGGTACTCTGGTACCTCTGTGGAAGCTCTGGTTGTGGAGGTCAACACCGTTCCTCCACCTCCACCAGTAGCTGCTCCTGGACCCCTCAGGGTGGAGCTTAGACTGGCAAATGGTCAATGTGTCACCAAAGGCTGTGCAGAAGGTAAGTGTTTGTCCCAAGTATGCCTAAAGCCTTTCTAAAACTCCAGTTTCTAGTTAAACCCTGCATTCTTCCTCAGGGGACGAGGCGTACACGTCCTACTACAGTGATGCTGATTATCCAGTTACAAAAGTCCTGCGGGAGCCTGTGTATGTTGAGGTGCACATTTTGGAGAGGACCGACCCCAACATTGTCCTGATGCTGGGACATTGCTGGGCGACATCAACCCCCAGTCCACTCAGTCTACCCCAATGGGATCTTCTGGTTGATGGGTGAGTAAGGCCCGTCTTTATCCATCTAGTGTGCTGTAAGGCATTTCTGACTGCCTCTTTGCCTTTCAGATGCCCTTACCAGGATGATCGTTACCTGACCACATTGGTTCCAGTGACTGGGTCATCTGGTCTTCAGTTCCCGAGCCACTACAAGCGCTTTGTTGTGAAGATGTTCACATTTGTAGATCCAGCATCACTGGCTCCTCTGCAGGAAACCGTATGCTCTGCAGCCTTACCTCAACCCTTAATATTAGTGCTTTTTACAGGTAATTCTATGGCTTAACCCTTTCCCCCTCTGTTAGATCTTCATCCACTGTAGTACAGCGGTGTGCCATCCCTCCTCTGGCTCCTGTGAGCAAAGCTGCACTAGGAAAAGTGAGTGCTTGCTGTAAGTTGACTTCAGGAACTGAGAACTTATTTAAATGCCCCTCATGCTTCTACCACTTTTTACAGGAAGAGACACGCACGTCAAGACCATCTCTAGTGGGCAAACTGTGGTGTCTAGTGGAGAAGTTAACCTGGTCAAGTGAATTTTAGTGTTTTAATAAACTTCATGAAACTCAACATGTTTCTCTTTGGTATTCATTTCTGACTGGAGTTGGATGTTTCATGACTGTTCTCAGTTTGACTTCTAGGGCTGCACTACTAAGCCTTTTTCTTTCGTCCATTGAGATTCTTGACTTGAACTAAACAAGCCAGGTTTCTGCCTAAGCCATTTAACTTTACTATTTGCCAAGTTCTAGTTGTTCACTTGGGCCCCTGTTCATGTTTCACATATCAAATGAAGGTTTTAGCTACTGTCTGTTTGAGGCTTTACATACGACTTTATGGCTGGACTAGCATAACTGCATATATTGATGCCCAAACCCCCTCTAAGGTCACTTGTTGGCTTTTTGTAATGCTTTTTTTACAGTCACGCAAGTATAGACTCATATCTTGGGATAAAGGATGAGTGCAGGTTGATGGTGGTTTTATTCCAGGCTAGTCCCAGTAATGTTTATTGAAAAGTAGACTGCTTTCATTTAAGCATTAATCCCTTAACTGTTGTATCCCAACTAGGTAGCTGTCCAAGGCCTTGTTTACACCTGGTACTTAGAAGCATTTTTGTACATCAGGTCACAAGTGGACTGTGGTGTAAAAAGGGGCTAATTTTTTTTTTGAGCTTGTCTATTTTTGGCCACTTCCAGAGGTAGTCAAACACATTCGACCAGATTGCTTTCATAGAGTAGATGCTCATGTGTTTGAACAGCCACAAAACATGGTGTACCCTACCGCCTACTGACCTAGTACGTAAACATCTTGAGAAGTGCGCTAGCAGGTGTGATTTAAACTTTCCCTGCTTAGCCGATTTTTCCGTAGTTGCTCGACCATTTCTGTAGGTGGCCATCAGGATGTATGATTACATGCTTTAAATCATCAATTTGAGCAGCTCTTGAGGTTCTTATCCAGAATGTGAGATGAAATTCTTGCTGGTATAGCTGTGTTTACAGACTTTGATGAGGCCTGCACTTATTTCTTTGCGCTGTCCATTTAGTTGTCGTCAGCGGGAAAACCTCTCTACGATTGCGTATGTTGGTTGGTTATTTCCACAACTTGAACATGATGGCTGCACAAATAGATTTTTAAATGCCAGGCACAGTTTTTATTATATTTCTTACTGTGGTATTGTAATTTTAGGGAAGGAAAAAAGAATAATAATACAGACATAACTGAAATGCGGGACACTATTTATGTCTTGCGGGACAAAACTCACAATTTCGGGACTGTCCCGCTGCAGAATGCGGGAGAGGTGGTCATCCTATGTTGTCGTCCGCCCACGAAAATATCAACGGAAAAACGTTTCTGTTTTTAGTACATCGTTGTTATTGAATCATACCCTGAATATACAGGCCTGTTGCCATAAAACAATCCAGAATAGCTAAAACATCTAATATAATATTCAGCTACTGAAGGATAAAATAAGGCTGAATTCAAATGGCAGAAATAGTTCTAGCATACTATTGTGAAATCAGCTCAATGTGGTTTTATGTATGTTCAAAAGGGTGGAAAAACAAGAAAAATGGAATCACCTAGTTGCATAAAATCCCACTCTGGAGTGCAAGTCTGGAGAATCATGACTATTAATGAAGAGGGAGGGATTATCATTAATTACCCAAAGTCTGTAGAGTACAAAAAGACCAAAGGGCAGCATCTCAGCAGTGTGACTAGCTGTTGAACAATGGCAGGAAGTTGGTGTGCTGTTCAGTCTCTGGCACTTTGTGTTTGGTTCTGTGCTTTCTGTCATGCTGTTCCGAAGTGGAGTGATCTGCCCCAGAATCCTCAAGCTCTGATGTTCCGGCAAACTGACCAGCGGTTTCAGAAGCCAGTTCAACAGCAAGCTAGTCAATGGTTTCCTCAGCAGGTTCAAAAGCCAGTTCAACAGCAAGCTAGTCAACGGTTTCCTCAGCAGGTTCAACAGCAAGCTAGTCAATGGTTTCCTCAGCAGGTTCAAAAGCCAGTTCAACAGCAAGCTAGTCAACAGTTTCCTCAGCAGGTTCAACAGCAAGCTAGTCAATGGTTTCCTCAGCAGGTTCAAAAGCCAGTTCAACAGCAAGCTAGTCAACAGTTTCCTCAGTCAGTTCAACAGCAAGCAGGTCAACAGTTTCCTCAGTCAGTTCAACAAGCTAGTCAACAGTTTCCTCAGCAGGTTCAAAAGCCGGTTCAACAGCAAGCAGGTCAACAGTTTCCTCAGTCAGTTCAACAAGCTAGTCAACAGTTTCCTCAGCAGGTTCAAAAGCCGGTTCAACAGCAAGCTAGTCAACAGTTTCCTCAGTCAGTTCAACAAGCAGGTCAACAGTTTCCTCAGCAGTTTCAGCCTAAGCAGCCAGTGGCAAAGGCAGAACCACTTGACAAATGTACTGTAGCTGATTATGAGCAGATCCAATGTGGACCACCTGGTATCAGTGGTGCTGAGTGTGCTGCTATCAACTGCTGCTTTAATGGACAGCAGTGTTACTATGGGAAGGCAGGTAAGAGTGTAGAGTCAATGTAGAGGCATTCATGTTAAACTGATCCTCAGCAATAACCTGCTCTTGTAACTCGTTCCAGTGACTGTCCAGTGTATAAGAGATGGTCAGTTTGTGGTAGTGGTGGCGAGAGATGTTACGCTGCCTCGATTGAGCCTGGATTCAGTCCGTCTCCTGGGTGGAAATGATCCAGCTTGCAGTCCTGTGGGATCCACACCTTTCTTTGCTATATACCAGTTCCCCGTCACTGCATGTGGCACAAGCATGATGGCGAGTAGCTGCTTGTGGTTTTGTTCTGCATGGCTTAGAATGGATTGGATGCCAACAATGTTACTATTTGCAGGAGGACAGTGGATATGTGGTGTATGAAAACAGAATGACCTCCTCATATGAAGTGGGTGTCGGACCACTTGGTTCCATCACAAGGGACAGCCATTTTGAGTAAGTGATGTATGCTTTATCATAAATGTGAATCATTGACAAATGCTACAAGCTCACTGTTTGTTGTCCAGGCTTCTCTTCCAGTGTAGGTACTCTGGTACCTCTGTGGAAGCTCTGGTTGTGGAGGTCAACACCGTTCCTCCACCTCCACCAGTAGCTGCTCCTGGACCCCTCAGGGTGGAGCTTAGACTGGCAAATGGTCAATGTGTCACCAAAGGCTGTGCAGAAGGTAAGTGTTTGTCCCAAGTATGCCTAAAGCCTTTCTAAAACTCCAGTTTCTAGTTAAACCCTGCATTCTTCCTCAGGGGACGAGGCGTACACGTCCTACTACAGTGATGCTGATTATCCAGTTACAAAAGTCCTGCGGGAGCCTGTGTATGTTGAGGTGCACATTTTGGAGAGGACCGACCCCAACATTGTCCTGATGCTGGGACATTGCTGGGCGACATCAACCCCCAGTCCACTCAGTCTACCCCAATGGGATCTTCTGGTTGATGGGTGAGTAAGGCCCGTCTTTATCCATCTAGTGTGCTGTAAGGCATTTCTGACTGCCTCTTTGCCTTTCAGATGCCCTTACCAGGATGATCGTTACCTGACCACATTGGTTCCAGTGACTGGGTCATCTGGTCTTCAGTTCCCGAGCCACTACAAGCGCTTTGTTGTGAAGATGTTCACATTTGTAGATCCAGCATCACTGGCTCCTCTGCAGGAAACCGTATGCTCTGCAGCCTTACCTCAACCCTTAATATTAGTGCTTTTTACAGGTAATTCTATGGCTTAACCCTTTCCCCCTCTGTTAGATCTTCATCCACTGTAGTACAGCGGTGTGCCATCCCTCCTCTGGCTCCTGTGAGCAAAGCTGCACTAGGAAAAGTGAGTGCTTGCTGTAAGTTGACTTCAGGAACTGAGAACTTATTTAAATGCCCCTCATGCTTCTACCACTTTTTACAGGAAGAGACACGCACGTCAAGACCATCTCTAGTGGGCAAACTGTGGTGTCTAGTGGAGAAGTTAACCTGGTCAAGTGAATTTTAGTGTTTTAATAAACTTCATGAAACTCAACATGTTTCTCTTTGGTATTCATTTCTGACTGGAGTTGGATGTTTCATGACTGTTCTCAGTTTGACTTCTAGGGCTGCACTACTAAGCCTTTTTCTTTCGTCCATTGAGATTCTTGACTTGAACTAAACAAGCCAGGTTTCTGCCTAAGCCATTTAACTTTACTATTTGCCAAGTTCTAGTTGTTCACTTGGGCCCCTGTTCATGTTTCACATATCAAATGAAGGTTTTAGCTACTGTCTGTTTGAGGCTTTACATACGACTTTATGGCTGGACTAGCATAACTGCATATATTGATGCCCAAACCCCCTCTAAGGTCACTTGTTGGCTTTTTGTAATGCTTTTTTTACAGTCACGCAAGTATAGACTCATATCTTGGGATAAAGGATGAGTGCAGGTTGATGGTGGTTTTATTCCAGGCTAGTCCCAGTAATGTTTATTGAAAAGTAGACTGCTTTCATTTAAGCATTAATCCCTTAACTGTTGTATCCCAACTAGGTAGCTGTCCAAGGCCTTGTTTACACCTGGTACTTAGAAGCATTTTTGTACATCAGGTCACAAGTGGACTGTGGTGTAAAAAGGGGCTAATTTTTTTTTTGAGCTTGTCTATTTTTGGCCACTTCCAGAGGTAGTCAAACACATTCGACCAGATTGCTTTCATAGAGTAGATGCTCATGTGTTTGAACAGCCACAAAACATGGTGTACCCTACCGCCTACTGACCTAGTACGTAAACATCTTGAGAAGTGCGCTAGCAGGTGTGATTTAAACTTTCCCTGCTTAGCCGATTTTTCCGTAGTTGCTCGACCATTTCTGTAGGTGGCCATCAGGATGTATGATTACATGCTTTAAATCATCAATTTGAGCAGCTCTTGAGGTTCTTATCCAGAATGTGAGATGAAATTCTTGCTGGTATAGCTGTGTTTACAGACTTTGATGAGGCCTGCACTTATTTCTTTGCGCTGTCCATTTAGTTGTCGTCAGCGGGAAAACCTCTCTACGATTGCGTATGTTGGTTGGTTATTTCCACAACTTGAACATGATGGCTGCACAAATAGATTTTTAAATGCCAGGCACAGTTTTTATTATATTTCTTACTGTGGTATTGTAATTTTAGGGAAGGAAAAAAGAATAATAATACAGACATAACTGAAATGCGGGACACTATTTATGTCTTGCGGGACAAAACTCACAATTTCGGGACTGTCCCGCTGCAGAATGCGGGAGAGGTGGTCATCCTATGTTGTCGTCCGCCCACGAAAATATCAACGGAAAAACGTTTCTGTTTTTAGTACATCGTTGTTATTGAATCATACCCTGAATATACAGGCCTGTTGCCATAAAACAATCCAGAATAGCTAAAACATCTAATATAATATTCAGCTACTGAAGGATAAAATAAGGCTGAATTCAAATGGCAGAAATAGTTCTAGCATACTATTGTGAAATCAGCTCAATGTGGTTTTATGTATGTTCAAAAGGGTGGAAAAACAAGAAAAATGGAATCACCTAGTTGCATAAAATCCCACTCTGGAGTGCAAGTCTGGAGAATCATGACTATTAATGAAGAGGGAGGGATTATCATTAATTACCCAAAGTCTGTAGAGTACAAAAAGACCAAAGGGCAGCATCTCAGCAGTGTGACTAGCTGTTGAACAATGGCAGGAAGTTGGTGTGCTGTTCAGTCTCTGGCACTTTGTGTTTGGTTCTGTGCTTTCTGTCATGCTGTTCCGAAGTGGAGTGATCTGCCCCAGAATCCTCAAGCTCTGATGTTCCGGCAAACTGACCAGCGGTTTCAGAAGCCAGTTCAACAGCAAGCTAGTCAATGGTTTCCTCAGCAGGTTCAAAAGCCAGTTCAACAGCAAGCTAGTCAACGGTTTCCTCAGCAGGTTCAACAGCAAGCTAGTCAATGGTTTCCTCAGCAGGTTCAAAAGCCAGTTCAACAGCAAGCTAGTCAACAGTTTCCTCAGCAGGTTCAACAGCAAGCTAGTCAATGGTTTCCTCAGCAGGTTCAAAAGCCAGTTCAACAGCAAGCTAGTCAACAGTTTCCTCAGTCAGTTCAACAGCAAGCTAGTCAACAGTTTCCTCAGTCAGTTCAACAAGCTAGTCAACAGTTTCCTCAGCAGGTTCAAAAGCCGGTTCAACAGCAAGCAGGTCAACAGTTTCCTCAGTCAGTTCAACAAGCTAGTCAACAGTTTCCTCAGCAGGTTCAAAAGCCGGTTCAACAGCAAGCTAGTCAACAGTTTCCTCAGTCAGTTCAACAAGCAGGTCAACAGTTTCCTCAGCAGTTTCAGCCTAAGCAGCCAGTGGCAAAGGCAGAACCACTTGACAAATGTACTGTAGCTGATTATGAGCAGATCCAATGTGGACCACCTGGTATCAGTGGTGCTGAGTGTGCTTCTATCAACTGCTGCTTTAATGGACAGCAGTGTTACTATGGGAAGGCAGGTAAGAGTGTAGAGTCAATGTAGAGGCATTCATGTTAAACTGATCCTCAGCAATAACCTGCTCTTGTAACTCGTTCCAGTGACTGTCCAGTGTATAAGAGATGGTCAGTTTGTGGTAGTGGTGGCGAGAGATGTTACGCTGCCTCGATTGAGCCTGGATTCAGTCCGTCTCCTGGGTGGAAATGATCCAGCTTGCAGTCCTGTGGGATCCACACCTTTCTTTGCTATATACCAGTTCCCCGTCACTGCATGTGGCACAAGCATGATGGCGAGTAGCTGCTTGTGGTTTTGTTCTGCATGGCTTAGAATGGATTGGATGCCAACAATGTTACTATTTGCAGGAGGACAGTGGATATGTGGTGTATGAAAACAGAATGACCTCCTCATATGAAGTGGGTGTCGGACCACTTGGTTCCATCACAAGGGACAGCCATTTTGAGTAAGTGATGTATGCTTTATCATAAATGTGAATCATTGACAAATGCTACAAGCTCACTGTTTGTTGTCCAGGCTTCTCTTCCAGTGTAGGTACTCTGGTACCTCTGTGGAAGCTCTGGTTGTGGAGGTCAACACCGTTCCTCCACCTCCACCAGTAGCTGCTCCTGGAGACCTCAGGGTGGAGCTTAGACTGGCAAATGGTCAATGTGTCACCAAAGGCTGTGCAGAAGGTAAGTGTTTGTCCCAAGTATGCCTAAAGCCTTTCTAAAACTCCAGTTTCTAGTTAAACCCTGCATTCTTCCTCAGGGGACGAGGCGTACACGTCCTACTACAGTGATGCTGATTATCCAGTTACAAAAGTCCTGCGGGAGCCTGTGTATGTTGAGGTGCACATTTTGGAGAGGACCGACCCCAACATTGTCCTGATGCTGGGACATTGCTGGGCGACATCAACCCCCAGTCCACTCAGTCTACCCCAATGGGATCTTCTGGTTGATGGGTGAGTAAGGCCCGTCTTTATCCATCTAGTGTGCTGTAAGGCATTTCTGACTGCCTCTTTGCCTTTCAGATGCCCTTACCAGGATGATCGTTACCTGACCACATTGGTTCCAGTGACTGGGTCATCTGGTCTTCAGTTCCCGAGCCACTACAAGCGCTTTGTTGTGAAGATGTTCACATTTGTAGATCCAGCATCACTGGCTCCTCTGCAGGAAACCGTATGCTCTGCAGCCTTACCTCAACCCTTAATATTAGTGCTTTTTACAGGTAATTCTATGGCTTAACCCTTTCCCCCTCTGTTAGATCTTCATCCACTGTAGTACAGCGGTGTGCCATCCCTCCTCTGGCTCCTGTGAGCAAAGCTGCACTAGGAAAAGTGAGTGCTTGCTGTAAGTTGACTTCAGGAACTGAGAACTTATTTAAATGCCCCTCATGCTTCTACCACTTTTTACAGGAAGAGACACGCACGTCAAGACCATCTCTAGTGGGCAAACTGTGGTGTCTAGTGGAGAAGTTAACCTGGTCAAGTGAATTTTAGTGTTTTAATAAACTTCATGAAACTCAACATGTTTCTCTTTGGTATTCATTTCTGACTGGAGTTGGATGTTTCATGACTGTTCTCAGTTTGACTTCTAGGGCTGCACTACTAAGCCTTTTTCTTTCGTCCATTGAGATTCTTGACTTGAACTAAACAAGCCAGGTTTCTGCCTAAGCCATTTAACTTTACTATTTGCCAAGTTCTAGTTGTTCACTTGGGCCCCTGTTCATGTTTCACATATCAAATGAAGGTTTTAGCTACTGTCTGTTTGAGGCTTTACATACGACTTTATGGCTGGACTAGCATAACTGCATATATTGATGCCCAAACCCCCTCTAAGGTCACTTGTTGGCTTTTTGTAATGCTTTTTTTACAGTCACGCAAGTATAGACTCATATCTTGGGATAAAGGATGAGTGCAGGTTGATGGTGGTTTTATTCCAGGCTAGTCCCAGTAATGTTTATTGAAAAGTAGACTGCTTTCATTTAAGCATTAATCCCTTAACTGTTGTATCCCAACTAGGTAGCTGTCCAAGGCCTTGTTTACACCTGGTACTTAGAAGCATTTTTGTACATCAGGTCACAAGTGGACTGTGGTGTAAAAAGGGGCTAATTTTTTTTTTGAGCTTGTCTATTTTTGGCCACTTCCAGAGGTAGTCAAACACATTCGACCAGATTGCTTTCATAGAGTAGATGCTCATGTGTTTGAACAGCCACAAAACATGGTGTACCCTACCGCCTACTGACCTAGTACGTAAACATCTTGAGAAGTGCGCTAGCAGGTGTGATTTAAACTTTCTCTGCTTAGCCGATTTTTCCGTAGTTGCTCGACCATTTCTGTAGGTGGCCATCAGGATGTATGATTACATGCTTTAAATCATCAATTTGAGCAGCTCTTGAGGTTCTTATCCAGAATGTGAGATGAAATTCTTGCTGGTATAGCTGTGTTTACAGACTTTGATGAGGCCTGCACTTATTTCTTTGCACTGTCCATTTAGTTGTCGTCAGCGGGAAAACCTCTCTACGATTGCGTATGTTGGTTGGTTATTTCCACAACTTGAACATGATGGCTGCACAAATAGATTTTTAAATGCCAGGCACAGTTTTTATTATATTTCTTACTGTGGTATTGTAATTTTAGGGAAGGAAAAAAGAATAATAATACAGACATAACTGAAATGCGGGACACTATTTATGTCTTGCGGGACAAAACTCACAATTTCGGGACTGTCCCGCTGCAGAATGCGGGAGAGGTGGTCATCCTATGTTGTCGTCCGCCCACGAAAATATCAACGGAAAAACGTTTCTGTTTTTAGTACATCGTTGTTATTGAATCATACCCTGAATATACAGGCCTGTTGCCATAAAACAATCCAGAATAGCTAAAACATCTAATATAATATTCAGCTACTGAAGGATAAAATAAGGCTGAATTCAAATGGCAGAAATAGTTCTAGCATACTATTGTGAAATCAGCTCAATGTGGTTTTATGTATGTTCAAAAGGGTGGAAAAACAAGAAAAATGGAATCACCTAGTTGCATAAAATCCCACTCTGGAGTGCAAGTCTGGAGAATCATGACTATTAATGAAGAGGGAGGGATTATCATTAATTACCCAAAGTCTGTAGAGTACAAAAAGACCAAAGGGCAGCATCTCAGCAGTGTGACTAGCTGTTGAACAATGGCAGGAAGTTGGTGTGCTGTTCAGTCTCTGGCACTTTGTGTTTGGTTCTGTGCTTTCTGTCATGCTGTTCCGAAGTGGAGTGATCTGCCCCAGAATCCTCAAGCTCTGATGTTCCGGCAAACTGACCAGCGGTTTCAGAAGCCAGTTCAACAGCAAGCTAGTCAATGGTTTCCTCAGCAGGTTCAAAAGCCAGTTCAACAGCAAGCTAGTCAACGGTTTCCTCAGCAGGTTCAACAGCAAGCTAGTCAATGGTTTCCTCAGCAGGTTCAAAAGCCAGTTCAACAGCAAGCTAGTCAATGGTTTCCTCAGCAGGTTCAAAAGCCGGTTCAACAGCAAGCTAGTCAACAGTTTCCTCAGTCAGTTCAACAAGCTAGTCAACATTTCCTCAGCAGGTTCAAAAGCCGGTTCAACAGCAAGCTAGTCAACAGTTTCCTCAGTCAGTTCAACAAGCAGGTCAACAGTTTCCTCAGCAGTTTCAGCCTAAGCAGCCAGTGGCAAAGGCAGAACCACTTGACAAATGTACTGTAGCTGATTATGAGCAGATCCAATGTGGACCACCTGGTATCAGTGGTGCTGAGTGTGCTGCTATCAACTGCTGCTTTAATGGACAGCAGTGTTACTATGGGAAGGCAGGTAAGAGTGTAGAGTCAATGTAGGTAAGAGTGTAGAGTCAATGTAGAGGCATTCATGTTAAACTGATCCTCAGCAATAACCTGCTCTTGTAACTCGTTCCAGTGACTGTCCAGTGTATAAGAGATGGTCAGTTTGTGGTAGTGGTGGCGAGAGATGTTACGCTGCCTCGATTGAGCCTGGATTCAGTCCGTCTACTGGGTGGAAATGATCCAGCTTGCAGTCCTGTGGGATCCACACCTTTCTTTGCTATATACCAGTTCCCCGTCACTGCATGTGGCACAAGCATGATGGCGAGTAGCTGCTTGTGGTTTTGTTCTGCATGGCTTAGAATGGATTGGATGCCAACAATGTTACTATTTGCAGGAGGACAGTGGATATGTGGTGTATGAAAACAGAATGACCTCCTCATATGAAGTGGGTGTCGGACCACTTGGTTCCATCACAAGGGACAGCCATTTTGAGTAAGTGATGTATGCTTTATCATAAATGTGAATCATTGACAAATGCTACAAGCTCACTGTTTGTTGTCCAGGCTTCTCTTCCAGTGTAGGTACTCTGGTACCTCTGTGGAAGCTCTGGTTGTGGAGGTCAACACCGTTCCTCCACCTCCACCAGTAGCTGCTCCTGGACCCCTCAGGGTGGAGCTTAGACTGGCAAATGGTCAATGTGTCACCAAAGGCTGTGCAGAAGGTAAGTGTTTGTCCCAAGTATGCCTAAAGCCTTTCTAAAACTCCAGTTTCTAGTTAAACCCTGCATTCTTCCTCAGGGGACGAGGCGTACACGTCCTACTACAGTGATGCTGATTATCCAGTTACAAAAGTCCTGCGGGAGCCTGTGTATGTTGAGGTGCACATTTTGGAGAGGACCGACCCCAACATTGTCCTGATGCTGGGACATTGCTGGGCGACATCAACCCCCAGTCCACTCAGTCTACCCCAATGGGATCTTCTGGTTGATGGGTGAGTAAGGCCCGTCTTTATCCATCTAGTGTGCTGTAAGGCATTTCTGACTGCCTCTTTGCCTTTCAGATGCCCTTACCAGGATGATCGTTACCTGACCACATTGGTTCCAGTGACTGGGTCATCTGGTCTTCAGTTCCCGAGCCACTACAAGCGCTTTGTTGTGAAGATGTTCACATTTGTAGATCCAGCATCACTGGCTCCTCTGCAGGAAACCGTATGCTCTGCAGCCTTACCTCAACCCTTAATATTAGTGCTTTTTACAGGTAATTCTATGGCTTAACCCTTTCCCCCTCTGTTAGATCTTCATCCACTGTAGTACAGCGGTGTGCCATCCCTCCTCTGGCTCCTGTGAGCAAAGCTGCACTAGGAAAAGTGAGTGCTTGCTGTAAGTTGACTTCAGGAACTGAGAACTTATTTAAATGCCCCTCATGCTTCTACCACTTTTTACAGGAAGAGACACGCACGTCAAGACCATCTCTAGTGGGCAAACTGTGGTGTCTAGTGGAGAAGTTAACCTGGTCAAGTGAATTTTAGTGTTTTAATAAACTTCATGAAACTCAACATGTTTCTCTTTGGTATTCATTTCTGACTGGAGTTGGATGTTTCATGACTGTTCTCAGTTTGACTTCTAGGGCTGCACTACTAAGCCTTTTTCTTTCGTCCATTGAGATTCTTGACTTGAACTAAACAAGCCAGGTTTCTGCCTAAGCCATTTAACTTTACTATTTGCCAAGTTCTAGTTGTTCACTTGGGCCCCTGTTCATGTTTCACATATCAAATGAAGGTTTTAGCTACTGTCTGTTTGAGGCTTTACATACGACTTTATGGCTGGACTAGCATAACTGCATATATTGATGCCCAAACCCCCTCTAAGGTCACTTGTTGGCTTTTTGTAATGCTTTTTTTACAGTCACGCAAGTATAGACTCATATCTTGGGATAAAGGATGAGTGCAGGTTGATGGTGGTTTTATTCCAGGCTAGTCCCAGTAATGTTTATTGAAAAGTAGACTGCTTTCATTTAAGCATTAATCCCTTAACTGTTGTATCCCAACTAGGTAGCTGTCCAAGGCCTTGTTTACACCTGGTACTTAGAAGCATTTTTGTACATCAGGTCACAAGTGGACTGTGGTGTAAAAAGGGGCTAATTTTTTTTTTGAGCTTGTCTATTTTTGGCCACTTCCAGAGGTAGTCAAACACATTCGACCAGATTGCTTTCATAGAGTAGATGCTCATGTGTTTGAACAGCCACAAAACATGGTGTACCCTACCGCCTACTGACCTAGTACGTAAACATCTTGAGAAGTGCGCTAGCAGGTGTGATTTAAACTTTCTCTGCTTAGCCGATTTTTCCGTAGTTGCTCGACCATTTCTGTAGGTGGCCATCAGGATGTATGATTACATGCTTTAAATCATCAATTTGAGCAGCTCTTGAGGTTCTTATCCAGAATGTGAGATGAAATTCTTGCTGGTATAGCTGTGTTTACAGACTTTGATGAGGCCTGCACTTATTTCTTTGCACTGTCCATTTAGTTGTCGTCAGCGGGAAAACCTCTCTACGATTGCGTATGTTGGTTGGTTATTTCCACAACTTGAACATGATGGCTGCACAAATAGATTTTTAAATGCCAGGCACAGTTTTTATTATATTTCTTACTGTGGTATTGTAATTTTAGGGAAGGAAAAAAGAATAATAATACAGACATAACTGAAATGCGGGACACTATTTATGTCTTGCGGGACAAAACTCACAATTTCGGGACTGTCCCGCTGCAGAATGCGGGAGAGGTGGTCATCCTATGTTGTCGTCCGCCCACGAAAATATCAACGGAAAAACGTTTCTGTTTTTAGTACATCGTTGTTATTGAATCATACCCTGAATATACAGGCCTGTTGCCATAAAACAATCCAGAATAGCTAAAACATCTAATATAATATTCAGCTACTGAAGGATAAAATAAGGCTGAATTCAAATGGCAGAAATAGTTCTAGCATACTATTGTGAAATCAGCTCAATGTGGTTTTATGTATGTTCAAAAGGGTGGAAAAACAAGAAAAATGGAATCACCTAGTTGCATAAAATCCCACTCTGGAGTGCAAGTCTGGAGAATCATGACTATTAATGAAGAGGGAGGGATTATCATTAATTACCCAAAGTCTGTAGAGTACAAAAAGACCAAAGGGCAGCATCTCAGCAGTGTGACTAGCTGTTGAACAATGGCAGGAAGTTGGTGTGCTGTTCAGTCTCTGGCACTTTGTGTTTGGTTCTGTGCTTTCTGTCATGCTGTTCCGAAGTGGAGTGATCTGCCCCAGAATCCTCAAGCTCTGATGTTCCGGCAAACTGACCAGCGGTTTCAGAAGCCAGTTCAACAGCAAGCTAGTCAATGGTTTCCTCAGCAGGTTCAAAAGCCAGTTCAACAGCAAGCTAGTCAACGGTTTCCTCAGCAGGTTCAACAGCAAGCTAGTCAATGGTTTCCTCAGCAGGTTCAAAAGCCAGTTCAACAGCAAGCTAGTCAATGGTTTCCTCAGCAGGTTCAAAAGCCGGTTCAACAGCAAGCTAGTCAACAGTTTCCTCAGTCAGTTCAACAAGCTAGTCAACAGTTTCCTCAGCAGGTTCAAAAGCCGGTTCAACAGCAAGCAGGTCAACAGTTTCCTCAGTCAGTTCAACAAGCTAGTCAACAGTTTCCTCAGCAGGTTCAAAAGCCGGTTCAACAGCAAGCTAGTCAACAGTTTCCTCAGTCAGTTCAACAAGCAGGTCAACAGTTTCCTCAGCAGTTTCAGCCTAAGCAGCCAGTGGCAAAGGCAGAACCACTTGACAAATGTACTGTAGCTGATTATGAGCAGATCCAATGTGGACCACCTGGTATCAGTGGTGCTGAGTGTGCTGCTATCAACTGCTGCTTTAATGGACAGCAGTGTTACTATGGGAAGGCAGGTAAGAGTGTAGAGTCAATGTAGAGGCATTCATGTTAAACTGATCCTCAGCAATAACCTGCTCTTGTAACTCGTTCCAGTGACTGTCCAGTGTATAAGAGATGGTCAGTTTGTGGTAGTGGTGGCGAGAGATGTTACGCTGCCTCGATTGAGCCTGGATTCAGTCCGTCTCCTGGGTGGAAATGATCCAGCTTGCAGTCCTGTGGGATCCACACCTTTCTTTGCTATATACCAGTTCCCCGTCACTGCATGTGGCACAAGCATGATGGCGAGTAGCTGCTTGTGGTTTTGTTCTGCATGGCTTAGAATGGATTGGATGCCAACAATGTTACTATTTGCAGGAGGACAGTGGATATGTGGTGTATGAAAACAGAATGACCTCCTCATATGAAGTGGGTGTCGGACCACTTGGTTCCATCACAAGGGACAGCCATTTTGAGTAAGTGATGTATGCTTTATCATAAATGTGAATCATTGACAAATGCTACAAGCTCACTGTTTGTTGTCCAGGCTTCTCTTCCAGTGTAGGTTCTCTGGTACCTCTGTGGAAGCTCTGGTTGTGGAGGTCAACACCGTTCCTCCACCTCCACCAATAGCTGCTCCTGGACCCCTCAGGGTGGAGCTTAGACTGGCAAATGGTCAATGTGTCACCAAAGGCTGTGCAGAAGGTAAGTGTTTGTACAAGTATGCCTAAAGCCTTTCTAAAACTCCAGTTTCTAGTTAAACCCTGCATTCTTCCTCAGGGGACGAGGCGTACACGTCCTACTACAGTGATGCTGATTATCCAGTTACAAAAGTCCTGCGGGAGCCTGTGTATGTTGAGGTGCACATTTTGGAGAGGACCGACCCCAACATTGTCCTGATGCTGGGACATTGCTGGGCGACATCAACCCCCAGTCCACTCAGTCTACCCCAATGGGATCTTCTGGTTGATGGGTGAGTAAGGCCCGTCTTTATCCATCTAGTGTGCTGTAAGGCATTTCTGACTGCCTCTTTGCCTTTCAGATGCCCTTACCAGGATGATCGTTACCTGACCACATTGGTTCCAGTGACTGGGTCATCTGGTCTTCAGTTCCCGAGCCACTACAAGCGCTTTGTTGTGAAGATGTTCACATTTGTAGATCCAGCATCACTGGCTCCTCTGCAGGAAACCGTATGCTCTGCAGCCTTACCTCAACCCTTAATATTAGTGCTTTTTACAGGTAATTCTATGGCTTAACCCTTTCCCCCTCTGTTAGATCTTCATCCACTGTAGTACAGCGGTGTGCCATCCCTCCTCTGGCTCCTGTGAGCAAAGCTGCACTAGGAAAAGTGAGTGCTTGCTGTAAGTTGACTTCAGGAACTGAGAACTTATTTAAATGCCCCTCATGCTTCTACCACTTTTTACAGGAAGAGACACGCACGTCAAGACCATCTCTAGTGGGCAAACTGTGGTGTCTAGTGGAGAAGTTAACCTGGTCAAGTGAATTTTAGTGTTTTAATAAACTTCATGAAACTCAACATGTTTCTCTTTGGTATTCATTTCTGACTGGAGTTGGATGTTTCATGACTGTTCTCAGTTTGACTTCTAGGGCTGCACTACTAAGCCTTTTTCTTTCGTCCATTGAGATTCTTGACTTGAACTAAACAAGCCAGGTTTCTGCCTAAGCCATTTAACTTTACTATTTGCCAAGTTCTAGTTGTTCACTTGGGCCCCTGTTCATGTTTCACATATCAAATGAAGGTTTTAGCTACTGTCTGTTTGAGGCTTTACATACGACTTTATGGCTGGACTAGCATAACTGCATATATTGATGCCCAAACCTCCTCTAAGGTCACTTGTTGGCTTTTTGCAATGCTTTTTTTACAGTCACGCAAGTATAGACTCATATCTTGGGATAAAGGATGAGTGCAGGTTGATGGTGGTTTTATTCCAGGCTAGTCCCAGTAATGTTTATTGAAAAGTAGACTGCTTTCATTTAAGCATTAATCCCTTAACTGTTGTATCCCAACTAGGTAGCTGTCCAAGGCCTTGTTTACACCTGGTACTTAGAAGCATTTTTGTACATCAGGTCACAAGTGGACTGTGGTGTAAAAAGGGGCTAATTTTTTTTTTGAGCTTGTCTATTTTTGGCCACTTCCAAAGGTAGTCAAACACATTCGACCAGATTGCTTTCATAGAGTAGATGCTCATGTGTTTGAACAGCCACAAAACATGGTGTACCCTACCGCCTACTGACCTAGTACGTAAACATCTTGAGAAGTGCGCTAGCAGGTGTGATTTAAACTTTCTCTGCTTAGCCGATTTTTCCGTAGTTGCTCGACCATTTCTGTAGGTGGCCATCAGGATGTATGATTACATGCTTTAAATCATCAATTTGAGCAGCTCTTGAGGTTCTTATCCAGAATGTGAGATGAAATTCTTGCTGGTATAGCTGTGTTTACAGACTTTGATGAGGCCTGCACTTATTTCTTTGCGCTGTCCATTTAGTTGTCGTCAGTGGGAAAACCTCTCTACGATTGCGTATGTTGGTTGGTTATTTCCACAACTTGAACATGACGGCTGCACAAATAGATTTTTAAATGCCAGGCACAGTTTTTATTATATTTCTTACTGTGGTATTGTAATTTTAGGGAAGGAAAAAAGAATAATAATACAGACATAACTGAAATGCGGGACACTATTTATGTCTTGCGGGACAAAACTCACAATTTCGGGACTGTCCCGCTGCAGAATGCGGGAGAGGTGGTCATCCTATGTTGTCGTCCGCCCACGAAAATATCAACGGAAAAACGTTTCTGTTTTTAGTACATCGTTGTTATTGAATCATACCCTGAATATACAGGCCTGTTGCCATAAAACAATCCAGAATAGCTAAAACATCTAATATAATATTCAGCTACTGAAGGATAAAATAAGGCTGAATTCAAATGGCAGAAATAGTTCTAGCATACTATTGTGAAATCAGCTCAATGTGGTTTTATGTATGTTCAAAAGGGTGGAAAAACAAGAAAAATGGAATCACCTAGTTGCATAAAATCCCACTCTGGAGTGCAAGTCTGGAGAATCATGACTATTAATGAAGAGGGAGGGATTATCATTAATTACCCAAAGTCTGTAGAGTACAAAAAGACCAAAGGGCAGCATCTCAGCAGTGTGACTAGCTGTTGAACAATGGCAGGAAGTTGGTGTGCTGTTCAGTCTCTGGCACTTTGTGTTTGGTTCTGTGCTTTCTGTCATGCTGTTCCGAAGTGGAGTGATCTGCCCCAGAATCCTCAAGCTCTGATGTTCCGGCAAACTGACCAGCGGTTTCCTCAGTCAGTTCAACAACAAGCTCGTCAACCAACGCATTCTCATCCCAAGGCGTCATAAACTGAAGCTTTTGACATTTCGTCTAAATCCAACGGACATGGCACCCAGAGCCGGCCGAGCCACTAAGCGACCGTTGCAATTGCAAAGGGCCCCGTGGCCAGCAGAGGGCCCCCTAGAGTCACTGCTAGCTTGTGGGGGGGGAAAAATCGCACAACAAAAGTAACATAAAATAAATAAATAAAAAGAAATGGACCTACAGCGCTCTTTATCAGGCATCATGATAAGCACAGAGTTGTTATTTATTTAGTTCTGTATTATGGCAAATCAACCGGGAGCTCCCCGCGAAGGCGCGCGCGCGCGTCTTGATCCCGACTGCCCGTATGATGTCACTCGTTGTCACTCGGTCAGTCAGTTAGGCCGTGTGTCCACCAAAGCATTTTTACTCGCGCCTGGCGTACGTTTTCAATTGTTTTCAATGGGAGCGCCGCGTCTTTTAAACGCCATGAGCGCAACGAGGCGCTGAGCGTGTATTTAACGCTCAAGCGCTGAGCGTTCGGCGTTTTTTACACGCTGAAGCGCTGAGCGCCCGGCGTTTTTACTGGTCGCCGAGAGTTGAAAAATGTTCAACTTTTGGATAAAACGCAGCACTCATCACTGTCACTTTTCACCAACCGTCCAATCACAGTGGAGGAGGGGCGGGACTAATATCACACCGACCTACTGTCATTCAACATTCTTTGTGTACAAGGAAGGACATCAACCAGCAGAGCTGAACAAAATGGATGAAAAATTAATATTGCTGGTCTCCGAACATACGTGTTTATACCAGATGACATCCCCGGATTACCACAATGTGAATTTAAAAAACAATGCTTGGAGGAACATTTCATCGGCGATCGGTCTATCAGCAGTCAGACAGCTGATCGGTGGGGGCCGGGATCTACGTTAGCGTAACGTTAGCTTGCAAACCGTCAAAGCTAATTTTTTTTTAGATAGCTGCTACATTTCTATAAATAACGCCCGGTAATCGGAATATTCTATTCAGATTCTGTATCATAGCAACGAAGCGTCTCAACGGAAAAAACGCTGCGCTGCCAAAACGCTCTCAAGCGCCCACAGCTGGGCGTTTTCAGCAGAGCGTCTAGCGTTTTCAGCCGGCTAAAAATGCTTTGGTGGACACACGGCCTTAGCGACTCCGACGAATCGACGATGTCTGACAATAAACGAAAATATCTTTCTGGCCAAGAAAAACGACAAAAAAGAGCCTGGAAGAAGAGAAGAAGCAAGAAGATAAAGGTACGTAAGCCTGTAGGCTTAATTTTCCGATTTCTGTAATATGGATAATCTGCACTAAAAGTCTTATTTTAACATTAGCCTAAATCGTGCTTGTATTAATTTTCTACAGTTGTTTAACTACATACTAATAACATGCTGCATGAAATTGGTTTAGTATTAGGCCTATACCATTTGCTGTGGTGTTACTGTTAAAGCATTTAACAGAACAATATAAACCCAGTTTGGATTCTACACTAAAGGGCTAACATTAGTTTACTCCTTATGTCCCCTTAGGAGCACTATTAAAGTATATGCTGCCAGTAAGCAAAGCTCCAGCTGTTGGTGAGTATAAAGGGGCTGTAAAATGATAACCTTCTGCATTTTAAAATTTAAGTCTAACTTTATGTATAATTATTTTCTTTATTTGGATTGGATTTTAATAGTTATATTGAAATGTTACCTTATTCTTAATATTGTTACTATTGATCTTCTTTGTGGTGTTTCAGATGTTATTGTTAATTTTGTTTATTTGAAAAATCTATTTATTATTTTATATAATATTACATTTAACTGTTATTCTATTTGCTCTATTTAATTTAAATTATATATATATATATATATATATATATATATATATGTGTGTGTGCTGTAGTTTGTGACTTTTAAACTCTGGTGTCAATAAAAATGTATCTTTGTTCAGTGATAATCACTTTATCTGTCTTTTTATTCAGCAAGTTAATCAGTGTGTGTGTGTGTGTGTGTCTTGCACTGCCATTCAGCTCAGTGGTATCATAATTTTCCTGTTAGACATCAAACATAGTATATACATAATATATATATAGTATAATAGTATATTATATAATATATATATAGTATGGTATAGTTATAAGGTAGTCATTGCTTTTCTTTAGGCCTTAAAACGGTCAAAGGGGCCTCCAACCAAATTTTGCTTAGGGCCCCCAAAGGTCTAGGGCCGGCTCTGATGGCACCCTTTAGCATCAATATAGTTATGGGTAGGTTTAGGTCTGGGGTAGGGTTAGGTTTAGACCACTAGGAGGCGCCTTCTTGCCCATATATATCTGTGTCTCATATTGACGCTAAAGGGTGCCATGTGCGTTGGATTTAGACGAAATGTCAAAAGCGTCAGTTTATGACGCCTTAGGATGAGAACGGGCTCAGTCAACAGTTTCCTCAGTCAATTCAACAACAAGCAGGTCAACAGTTTCCTCGGCAGTTTCAGCCTAAGCAGCCAGTGGCAAAGGCTGACCTAGTTTATGCAGCCTAACAATCATTTAACTGATTTGAATAGTAGACATGTATAATGTTCTATGTGTATGCCAAGTTAAAAAGATGTTTTTAGTCTAGATTTAAACTGACAGAGTGTGTCTGCTTCCCGGACAATGTTAGGAAGACTGTTCCAGAGTTTTGGTGCTAAATAGGAAAAGGATCTACCGCCTGCAGTCGATTTAGATATTCTAGGTATTATCAACTGGCCGGAGTTTAGAGAACCCAATAGACTTGAAGGACTATAATGCTTTAAAAGCTCACTCAAGTACTGCAGAGCTAAACCATTTAGTGCTTTGTAAGTAATCAGCAATATTTTAAAATGTATACGATGTTTAATAGGGAGCCAATGCAGTGTTGACAGAACCGGGCTAATATGGTCATACTTCCTGGTTCTGGTAAGAACAAGAACTCGAGGGGCTGCGTTTTGAACTAGCTGGAGTTTGTTTATTAAGCGTGCAGGGCAACCACCCAGTAGAGCATTACAGTAATCTAGCCTTGAGGTCATGAACGCATGAACTAACTGTTCCTTATTTTTCATTGAAAGTATATGTTGTAATTTAGATATATTTTTAAGATGGAAGAATGCGATTTTACAGATGCTAGAAACATGGCTTTCAAATGAAAGATTGGTACGAAAGATTTGATATATTTAGAGGTTTTTTGCCCAATAATTAAAAACTCAGTTTTTTTCAGAATTAAGTAGTAGGAAATTACTAGTAATGCATTTTTTTTAAATCAGCAATGCCTTCCGTTAATTTTGTGAATTGGTAACATTCGTCTAGAAATATAGAGCTGTGCATCATCAGCATAACAGTCAAGTCAAGTCAAGTCACATTTATTTATATAGCGCTTTTCACAATACAGATTGCATCAAAGCAGCTTCACAGTGATAACATGAAAGTAGTACAACACAGTTCAATAATATTGTTGAATATTAAATATCCCCAACTAAGCAAGCCAAAAGCAAGGCGACAGTGGCAAGGAACCAAAACTCCATCAGATTGGATGGAGAAAAAAACCTTGGGAGAACCCAGGCTAGTCAGGGGCCAGTTCTCCTCTGGCTAACAATCATAGGGTTTTAAAGAAGCTTTACAGTAAGTCCATATCAGAGAGTACCTGGAAAAAATACATTTAGTTAATCATGTAATATTTAGGGGATAACATATCGCCGGCGTTGAGTCGTCTCTTCGCAGGCGTTGAGTCGTCTCTTCACAGGCGTTTGTAAATCGTTTGTAAACAGTGAAAACTAATGCCATGCTTCCTAATGATATCTCCCAAGGGTAGCATGTACAGGGTGAAAAGCAATGGTCCTGGTACTGAGCCTTGTGGTACACCATACTGAACTTGTGATCGATATGACGTTTCTTTGTTTACTACTACAAACTGATAACGGTCAGATAAGAGTGATTTAAACCATGGTAATGCAATTCCACTAATGCCAATATAAGTTCTGAAATCTTCTCCGTAACAGATGACATCACGTTTGTTGACTGATCCTATTCACCACAGTTGTTTGATGGACTCATAAAAGATAAAGAGAAAAAAAGATGACAAGCATGGATGGCAGGTTAAAGCTGCTGTAGGTAACTTTTGAAAAAATGTATTTGCTAAAACTGTCATTATGTCCTGACAGTAGAATATGAGACAGATAATCTGTGTAAAAATCAAGCTCCTCTGGCTCCTCCCAGTGGTCCTATTGCCATTTGCAAGAAATACACGCTCCCGGTCAGAAACAACCATTCAGAGACAGGAGAAATGTCTTAGCAGTGTCAGTCACGCTCGTGTACGCGCTGATCACACCCCTCTCTTGCACAGCATGAGCGCCGGAGCGCGAGCAGTCGTTCAAACTCCAGATTGCTGGCGTGCTGCAGCTGTGCTTATGACGGAGAAACAACCTAAACTGCCAATTCTCGAGTGACACCTGCTCATAAAACAAAGAGGTAAAAGGAAAAAGACTGATGACGATAAACAAGCGAAAAAGAAAGAATTACACAGAGCCCATTGACTCGGTGTCAAAACTCTAGCCGCATAACATGTAGATAAAATGTCACGCACTCTGCTAAGCAACAACTGAAACCTGCTAATTCACTGGCTTGTCATGTTGCTGAAATAATGTACTAGCACACCTCATCTAGCATTATATATCGCTAGAATATTTACTTGCATACTGTAACGTTAGTTACCGTTATATTAACGTTATCTTACTAGCTATTTACAACTTATAGAAAGAGTGCAACGTTATAAAGTTACATGTAGGCTATTGGAAAATACATAATGATTTGAGGACCAAGTTTGTAGTCAAAGTATGGGCAGGCCATAGTCAATGTAAAGCATATGACGTTTAGTCCCTATTAGTGAATGTGCCATATACCTTTTTATTCGCTGTCATCGGTGGCCCTGTTTACTAGCCTGCGCGTTCACGACAGGCTCCGCTGTGGAGGACGAGCTGTGGAGGGAGGGCTGTAGCGCTGCAGAGAGCAAGGGGGTGCAGGGACCTGGAAGTTGTGCTTGTTCAAATTTTCAGGCTAAGTCAACGTTTTCTCAACTCCCTACTGCAGCTTTAACTGGCTAGCAAAATACTAATATTTAGTTTAGCATTAATATACATTGCGCCTTTATACACGGGAAGGTACAATAAGGTTCGTTATTTACAATTTTTTAACTACCTTAGTTAAAGCTCCAGTCCGTAACTTTTTTGGGTTAAAAATTATCCTAAATTAATTTGAGCAAGTACATAACCAGCCAGTGTTCAAAACGATCTGCTTAGCTCGATTCAAAACGGTAAGCTTGTAATAATGTTTTTAATTGACCGTTCGCAGGCCCCTCCCCCAAAACGGCTATTGTCCAATCACACATAATAGCAACCGTTACTATGTGAGCAGGTCCGTCAAACATTGACTCCAAGCAAGATGGTGAAGCGGTGCGCCCACGGCGTTTGTAAATCGGACACTAGGTACCCCGAGAGATTGTCTGGAGGAGTTGTGTTCTTTTCGTTTCAAAAGCCGAAAACACAACGTGCGCGGTCCCTACAATAGATAAAACAGTGTGGACGGCCCCACTCCCAGTTAAATGTGTCGAACATGGTTAACTCGCGTGCAGCGTGCGTGAGACTGAGACAATGAGATTAGTCAAAGACACATGGAGAAAGCAGATCAAGAGGGTCCACAAAGGAAGTACGTTTTCTAAAGTGTTGTTGTTAACATGATATTTTAGGGGGGAAATGAGCAGCAGCACCTGTTAGTTACAGTTTAGACTAACGTTAGAGGAGTGCACGCTCGCAACGGGGAACGCATGAAGCTTACTTGACAACATCAGTTCATATCAATATCGTAACGAATAGAAATAATGTATGGTTATCTGCATCTCTCCGTCTATTATGTATAGTTACTTTTTAAACACGAAAATCGCATTTAGCATGACACGCAAGCGGTTGCCGTGGTAATGAACAACCTGCTTGTTAAAGCGAATGAATAATCCTGTATCTGAGGCAAAATTACTAAATATGCAGCGTGAGTTATATATTTCTAACTCCAAACAATTAGCCACTGAAACAGCTTATAGAATCTTCTTCAAGGCTGTGCTGGTTGCATTTGAGGTAACATTACAGGTCATGGGGTTTCTCAGATTTCGCTTGAGACCGGTTTGAGAGCTTGAGAGCATTATTAGCCTCGATAGTAGTCGTGTCTCCTTCATTGCGTATTTTTATATTTTGAATATATCCCTCCACTGCATACTGTAACGTTAACCCCTTTTGCCTCGATCTGGAGGATATCGCGGAGGTATTGCTCCAAAAAAGGTCACTGACGCACCTCTTCCCGTCATGGCAATCTGTGGCGCTGGTCGTGTTTGACCATTTGTTTGACGGGCATAGCAACAATAACTAGGGGGCGTGGCTTTTGCGAACGGTCAATTCCAGTGGTACTGGTGGATTTCTGCGGGAAATTCCAGATTTCGAACATAGATGGCGACAAAGAGGAAAAACTGCGGACTGCAGCTTTAACATGAACTAATAATGAACGGCATATATAGCATTTATTAATCTTTGTTAATGTTAATTTCAACATTTACTAATACTTTATTCAAATCTGGTTAATATTAGTTATTGCACTGTGAACTAACATGAACCAACAATGAACAGCTGTATTTTTATTAACTAACGTTAACAAAGATTAACAAATACAGTAACAAATGTATTGTTCATGTTAGTTAATACATTAATGTTTCAAAAATAACCTTATTATCTAGTATCTATCTTAATATCTAGCCTATTTATTCGCCAAAAATAGTTTTTGCGTGATATGATACGCAGGTTTCGCGTGCATATGATACGCACTTTATGGTGTTAATAAACACGCACTCCGCACCACTAATCCTGCCCAAGGGGTTTACAGTGCGTAACATATGCAGGCAAAACACATTTTTGGCGTATAAATGGCACGAGAAATAAAATTCTTTGTATATGCACTTTCATGAGATCGTGTTGAATGAGGGAAACAGTCAGTGCAGCTTTCATGCCTCTGATGACCCAGTTCTGCCGCATTACTCACGCATAGAGTGCATGACTCACTCCAAACAAAGACCGCGCGGTGAAACTTTTCCCAAAAAGGAAAACGCCGTTTGGGATTTTTAGACACCTGAAGATTATTTTAAGGAGTTACTTAGATTATTTGTGCGGTAATTAAAAGATGGTTCAGTGTATGCTCCAGTAAGATGTGTGGCTCCGGATCATTCTCCGCGCGCTCGACATGAAGAGATTCATCGGTGTGTCGCAGCTGTCCGCGTTCCTGCTCTACATTCCTTTTCTTCAGGTAACTTACATTCCTCTTCTTCAGGTAACTTACATTCCTCTTCTTCAGGTAACTTACATTCCTCTTCTTCAGGTAACTGATGTCCCTTACGAAAGTTACTAGTTATTCAAGTCAACTGGCTTAAATAAATGTGACCCTGGACCACAAAACCAGTACCAAGGCGGGTGAATTTTTTTAAATTGAGATGTATACATCATCTGAAAGCTGAATAAGATTTACATTGATTTGTTGGGATAGGACATTATTTTGCCGAGATATAACTATTGAAAATCTGGAATCTGAGGGTGCAAAAAAATCTAAACATTGAGAAAATCGCCATTAAAGTTGTGCATTTATGTTCGTGATTGTGCTGCATTCAGTTCACTCACAAAAATATATATTTAATGGAACATGATCTTTACTTAGGCCTAATATCCTAATGATTCAGGTTCGCGTATGATCCTTTAAACAGTTTAAGATGCTTCAAGAGTGTTCCTGTAATGCTTAATTTCTGCAAATATGTACTGGTTATATTTGTCAGTGATGGCTAATATCAAGTTATCATAATTTAAAGTAACTGCTAAGGTGATACATTTATGATAAACTATATTGTAAGGAATAATTCTGCTTCATGAGTTTATGTAAGTGAACCAAATAGCAATAACAAAAGGAAATCTGTGTTAAATGCTTCAAATGTGTGGAATATTAGTAATTTATAAGAAGAGTATCTGAGGATCTAAACTCTTCAAACCAACTTGTATCCAGACGTTCTCCGGTCCGCTAATTTGCATCTGTAGTGTTTTGGGTTTGTAGTCCATAATCTGCAGATGGATATCATTATGTCATCATGTTGCATCAAACCTGCACTGCAAAAAAGTATTATGTTCTTCCTCAGTGTTTCTGTCCTGTTTTCTAGCACAAATATCAAAACATTCTTAAATCAAGATGCATTTAGAGAAGCACAATGAAGATATTAAGTGTTTTCTGAGAAATTAAGTGAGTTTTGAGTTTAAAACGAGAACAAATATCTGCCAATGTGGTCAGAAAAATAAACTTTTTTTCACTTTGAATTAAATACATTTTTTGACCCCATTGGAAGCTATTTTTCTTGTTTAAGCATTTTGATGATTTATTTCAGAAAACAATGTTTCAATGGGTAAATGTATCTAAATTTGAGTATTTTTAGATATCTTTAATGTAAAACGAAACAAAAACACTAATCACATGCAGGAAAGTTTTTTAAAACTTTTTTTTGTGTGCATGACTTTAAAAAGCCCTGACGTTTGATTTGTGCACTATATTCTAAGTCTTCTGAAATCGACTCAAATTACACACCAAACGTGCAAATAAACGGCCAGAACACATTAAGAGTTTCTGTGTTCTGTAGAGCGGTGTCGTGTTAGCGGCCCCTAAGTTAATCACTAATGATCTTTACAACGGAAGTGAATCAATCAAAACTAACTTTATCTGGACAATAACTTTATTCTAGAGCTGCTGTAAAGCCTAAACACTCTCTGTTACTGTAATCTCCAGTTATCACTGTAAAGCCGCTGTGAAACGCTATATTGTTAAAGCGCTGTGTAAATGAAGGGGACTCGACTTGTTGCATGGAAAAGAGCTGCGTGAAGATTATTGATGATTGTTTAATGGTCTGGGACAGCGTGAGTGAGTGAGGAAAGCTTCATTACTGCACGTCTCCTGGCTAAAGTTAGCACCCCTCTCGTCCCTCTGTTCCTGAGATCTGAGACCCGTGTTCCCTCATTACGCCCACGGACGCACACCAGGGCCCTTCAGGTGCGGTCCAGCGCACAAACACAACGGGACGGGCTCATTCTGCGGCTCCTGCGGGACGTGCCTTTCCCGGAGCACACAAACATAAAAATAAACCCTCTGTGTGGCGACAGACCCAGTTTACGCTCGGAGTCTGAAACTGGCGGATGAAAGAATAATAAAGCCACAGAGTTCACATGTCTTGGGAAGACAAACACTAGCTTTTCTTTTTCATTTAATACCACGCTTTATTTCTTGTTGTGTATGATGACTTTGAGCAGATTTTTATTTATTTATTATAAAACCTTTTGAGCAGCATTTTTTTGTATGAAATGTGCTAGTTTACAATTAGGCTTCATTTGTAAGTCACATTAGTTAACATGAACTAACAGTGAAAAATACTTTTACAATATTTTTAAATATTAGTTAATGATAATTTCTAGGGTTGGGTATCGTTTGAATTTTAACGATTCCGATTTCGATTCTGCTTATCGATTCCTAATTTCGATTCCAATAAGGTAAAAAAAAAAAACTTAACTATCATTCACATTTAGTCTTATTGCAAAACATTTAATTGCAGCTGAATATCATGAGCAGAAATCATCAGCTGCAGCGTTTGCCTGTGGTTTAAAAACACCATAGAAGAACAACTAGCCAAACTAGTATACACTTCAAGCATTATTAAAGACAATAAACACTGGTATAAAAAAAAAAAAAAAAAAAAAAAAAAGGCAACAAATAGATACAACAGAACAAAGATCAGATTGAAATAAACAGTGTTTTAAGATTTCCAGGTACATAAACTGTAATCAAGTGTAAAATAACACTGGTGTTACGGTACACGGTGGTAGGAAGCACGAGGAGACGAAGAATAGAAGTAAACAGGATTTAATTCCAAACTCAGGACAACACTGTAACTTTACACACCAAACACAAACGTACATACGAACGAGAACCGACAAGGAGTGAGGGAGAACACAGGGTTTACATACACAGAGAACAGATTAGGGAAACAAGGCACAGCTGGGGCAAATGAACTAGACACAGGTGAATAAACTAAACACTAACGAGGAGCGGGAAACTGGAAACAGGACTGAACCAAATACACAAAGAACGGGGGAAACACAGGACATACATGTAACATTAGCTCCCCCTCCTGCAAGGCGCGTCCTCGCGCCGAGTAACATCAATAAGGGTGGGGGGGTGGGCGCCCTGGAGGCTGACGAGGGAGTGGCCTACCCGGAGCAGGAAGCCTCCAGGGCGGAGCAGGACATGCAGGAGGCCAGGGCGGAGCAGGACGTGCAGGAGGCCAGGGCGGAGCAGGACGTGCAGGAGGCCAGGGCGGAGATTTTCCCTCGGGTGGCCAGGGTGGAGACTTTCCCTCGGGTGGCCAGGGTGGAGACTTTCCCTCGGGTGGCCAGGGTGGAGAGGCCACTTCAGGTGGCCAGGGTGGAGAGGCCACTTCAGGTGGCCAGGGTGGAGAGGCCACTTCAGGTGGCCAGGGTGGAGAGGCCACTTCAGGTGGCCAGGGTGGAGACTGTCCCTCGGGTGGCCATGGTGGAGAGGCCACTTCAGGTGGCCATGGTGGAGAGGCACCTTCGGGCGGCCATGGCGGAGACGCACCTTCAGGTGGCCTATATCCCCCCCCCAAAACTTTCTTGGGGGGAATCACAGGCTCTGGGACAGGCTCTGGGACGTGGACAGTCTCTGGGTGGGCAGGCGTGCAGGGAAGCTGTGGCTCGGCAGGCGTGCAGGGAAGCTCTGGCTCGGCAGGCGTGCAGGGAAGCTCTGGCTCGGCAGGCGTGCAGGGAAGCTCTGGCTCGGCAGGCGTGCAGGGAAGCTCTGGCTCGGCAGGCGTGCAGGGAAGCTCTGGCTCGGCAGGCGTGCAGGGAAGCTCTGGCTCGGCAGGCGTGCGGGGAAGCTCTGGCTCGGCAGGCGTGCGGGGAAGCTCTGGCTCGGCAGGCGTGCGGGGAAGCTCTGGCTCGGCAGGCGTGCGGGGAAGCTCTGGCTCGGCAGGCGTGCGGGGAAGCTCTGGCTCGGCAGGCGTGCGGGGAAGCTCTGGCTCGGCAGGCGTGCGGGGAAGCTCTGGCTCGGCAGGCGTGCGGGGAAGCTCTGGCTCGGCAGGCGTGCGGGGAAGCTCTAGGCTGGGTTCATGGGCTGTAGTTGATGTGTGTGCTGCCCACACACACAAAACAGCCACGGACACCACAATGAGCGCTGTGTCTTCCAGAGCAGACTCAAGTGCAGCATGAATGGGCTCCGGCGCAGGATCAGCGGGCTCCGGCGCAGGATCAGCGGGCTCTGGCTCGGATTGGCTGGACAGAACCAGCGGTGCAGGCTTGGCTGGGCTGGACGGAACCAGCGGCGAATAGGGCTTGGTGCTGGACGGAACCAGCAGCGAAGAGGGCTTGGTGCTGGACAGAACCAGCGGTGAAGAGGGCTTGGTGCTGGACAGAACCAGCGGTGAAGAGGGCCTGGTGCTGGATGGAACCAGCGGCGAAGAGGGCTTGGTGCTGGACGGAACCAGCGGCGAAGAGGGCTTGGTGCTGGACGGAACCAGCGGCGAAGAGGGCTTGGTGCTGGACGGAACCAGCGGTGAAGAGGGCTTGGTGCTGGATGGAACCAGCGGTGTAGAGGGCCTGCTGCTGGATGGAACCAGCGGCGAAGGCTTGGCTGAACTGGACACCACCAACCCAGGATCGAAGAGAGGCCAGAGTGGAGAGTTGTGTCGGGACTCCTCTCGACCACCGCCTCCACTGCGGCCTCCACGGGTCCCACGGAACACAGCTTGGCGGGTTCCCACAAAGGCCTGCTTCCAGCTCTCCATCTTCCCTTCTTTCTTTACTTTTTGGTCGGTTCTTCTGTTACGGTACACGGTGGTAGGAAGCACGAGGAGACGAAGAATAGAAGTAAACAGGATTTAATTCCAAACTCAGGACAACACTGTAACTTTACACACCAAACACAAACGTACATACGAACGAGAACCGACAAGGAGTGAGGGAGAACACAGTGTTTACATACACAGAGAACAGATTAGGGAAACAAGGCACAGCTGGGGCAAATGAACTAGACACAGGTGAATAAACTAAACACTAACGAGGAGCGGGAAACTGGAAACAGGACTGAACCAAATACACAAAGAACGGGGGAAACACAGGACATACATGTAACAACTGGCCTTTATAAATAAAATACACATTACAAATATAGTTACAAAAGTTATTCAGTGAAGAACGAGTGAATTTTCTCTCAGTCTTCTGTTGTGTGATTATTATAGAGACAGAGGAATATTAGTGCTGTCACTTTAAGAGCTGCATGGGTCCAATACACTGATACACATGAACACAGAGTCTCTCACGCTTCAATGGTTTAAAGTCATATTGAAATGTTCACAGAGGAATCAATAAGAGGAATCAAAAATTTTATTTTATAATAAGTATCCGATTCCTGACCTCAAGTATTCAATTACAGATTTGGAATCGATTTCCGATTGCCATGCCAACCCTAATCATTTTTACATGTATTAATGCATTATTAAAATCAAAAATGTAGATGGTTAATATTATTTAATGGACCTGAGCTGACTTGAACTAACAATGAAAAGTTGTATAACTAATATTAACAATAAGAAATTAGTATTCAAGTATTAACATTGTAACAATTCAATTATTAGTTACAATGTTAATACTTGAATACTCATTTCTTATTGTTAATGTTAGTTAATGCATGCATTAATCAACGTTAAGTGTTACCACTTTATTTTTATTATTAATTACCTTTTTCTTTAAACAGGTTTCTACTATTCTGGCCAATTCCCACTCCAAAGGTAAAATAATTTTACATTGTTATTTTACTATTATCCATGTACTATAGTTTTTATACATTTTTATAAAATTTTAGGTTCGATTATAATTTGTAATATGCTTTTGGCATTTTTACAATTAAAACAAAATATTGCTATTAAAGGGATGGTTCGGAGTAATTTCAACCTAGGGTCCTTTGCACCATGACCTCGAGCCGAACACCCCCTAGTGTATTTAACACTCCATAGAAATGTATTGATATCTGGATGATATTCTAAATACTTTTTAAGTGTTGATCTGAAAATACAAGCATTTATAAAACTTTTTTCATGTCAGTTGTTGCAGTGAGCAGTTGCAGTTAGCAGTTGCAGTGAGCAGTTGCAGTGAGCAGTTGCAGTTAGCAGTTGTAGTGAATAGTTGTGTTGCAGTGAGCAGTTGTTGCAGAGAGCAGTTGCAGTGAGCAGTTGTGTTGCAGTGAGCAGTTGTTGCAGAGAGCAGTTGCAGTGAGCAGTTGTGTTGCAGTGAGCAGTTTTGTTGCAGAGAGCAGTTGCAGTGGGCAGTTGTTGCAGAGAGCAGTTGCAGTGAGCAGTTGTAGTGAATAGTTGTGTTGCAGTGAGCAGTTGCAGAGAGCAGTTGCAGTGAGCAGTTGTAGTGAATAGTTGTGTTGCAGTGAGCAGTTGCAGTGAATAGTTGTGTTGCAGTGAGCAGTTGCAGAGAGCAGTTGCAGTGAGCAGTTGTAGTGAATAGTTGTGTTGCAGTGGGCAGTTGTAGTGAATAGTTGTGTTGCAGTGAGCAGTTGTTGCAGTGAGCAGTTGTTGCAGTGAGCAGTTGTTGCAGTGAGCAGTTGTTGCAGTGAGCAGTTGCAGTGAGCAGTTGCAGTGAGCAGTTGCAGTGAGCAGTTGTGTTGCAGTGAGCAGTTGCAGTGAGCAGTTGTGTTGCAGTGAGCAGTTGCAGTGAGCAGTTGCAGTGAGCAGTTGCAGTGAGCAGTTGTGTTGCAGTGAGCAGTTGCAGTGAGCAGTTGTGTTGCAGTGAGCAGTTGTTGCAGTGAGCAGTTGTTGAAGAGAGCAGTTGCAGTGAGCAGTTGTTGCAGAGAGCAGTTGCAGAGAGCAGTTTCAGTAAGCAGTTGTTGCAGAGAGCAGTTGCAGTGAGCAGTTGTAGTGAATAGTTGTGTTGCAGTGAGCAGTTGCAGAGAGCAGTTGCAGTGAGCAGTTGAGTTGCAGTGAGCAGTTGAGTTGCAGTGAGCAGTTGAGTTGCAGTGAGCAGTTGCAGTGAGCAGTTGTTGCAGAGAGCAGTTGCAGTGAGCAGTTGAGTTGCAGTTAGCAGTTGCAGTGAACAGTTGTGTTGCAGTGAGCAGTTGTAGTGAACAGTTGTTGCAGTGAGCAGTTGTTGCAGTGAGCAGTTGCAGTGGGCAGTTGTGTTGCAGTGAGCAGTTGTTGCAGAGAGCAGTTGTGTTGCAGTGAGCAGTTGTTGCAGTGAGCAGTTGCAGTGGGCAGTTGTGTCGCAGTGAGCAGTTGCAGTGAACAGTTGTTGCAGTGAGCAGTTGCAGTGAGCAGTTGTTGTATTGAGCAGTTGCAGTGGGCAGTTGTGTTGCAGTGGGCAGTTGTGTTGCAGTGAGCAGTTGCAGTGAAAAGTTGTTGCAGTGAGCAGTTGCAGTGAGCAGTTGTTGTAGTGAGCAGTTGCAGTGGGCAGTTGTGTTAAAGTGATCAGTTGTTGCAGTGAGCAGTTGTTGCAGTGAGCAGTTGTTGCAGTGAGCAGTTACAGTGATCAGTTGTTGCAGTGAACAGTTGTTGCAGTGGGCAGTTGTGTTGCAGTGAGCAGTTGCAGTGAGCAGTTGCAGTGAGCAGTTGTTGTAGTGAGCAGTTGCAGTGGGCAGTTGTGTTGCAGTGAGCAGTTGTTGCAGTGAGCAGTTGTTGCGGTGAGCAGTTGTTGCAGTGAGCAGTTGTTGTAGTGATGTGTTGCAGTGGGCAGTTGTGTTGCAGTGAGCAGTTGTTGCAGTGAGCAGTTGTTGCAGTGAGCAGTTGTTGCAGTGAGCAGTTGTTGCAGTGAGCAGTTGCAGTGAACAGTTGTTGCAGTGAGCAGTTGCAGTGATCAGTTGTTGCAGTGAACAGTTGCAGTGAGCAGTTGTTGCAGTGAGCAGTTGTTGCAGTTGTTGCAGTGAGCAGTTGTTGCAGTGAGTAGTTGCAGTTAGCAGTTGCAGTGAGTAGTTGTTGTAGTGAGCAGTTGCAGTGGGCAGTTGTGTTGCAGTGGGCAGTTGTGTTGCAGTGAGCGGTTGCAGTGAACAGTTGTTGCAGTGAGCAGTTGCAGTGAGCAGTTGTTGTAGTGAGCAGTTGCAGTGGGCAGTTGTTGCAGTGAGCAGTTGTTGCAGTGAGCAGTTGTTGCAGTGAGCAGTTGCAGTGGGCAGTTGTGTTGCAGTGAGCAGTTGTTGCAGTTGCAGTGGGCAGTTGTGTTGCAGTGAGCAGTTGTTGGAGAGAGCAGTTGTGTTGCAGTGAGCAGTTGTTGCAGAGAGCATTTGCAGTGGGCAGTTGTGTTAAAGTGAGCAGTTGCAGTGAACAGTTGTTGCAGAGAGCAATTGCAGTTAGCAGTTGCAGTGAGCAGTTGTTGTAGTGAGCAGTTGCAGTGGGCAGTTGTGTTGCAGTGGGCAGTTGTGTTGCAGTGGGCAGTTGTGTTGCAGTGAACAGTTGCAGTGAACAGTTGTTGCAGTGAGCAGTTGCAGTGGGCAGTTGTTGCAGTGAGCAGTTGTTGTAGTGAGCAGTTGCAATGGGCAGTTGTTGCAGTGAGCAGTTGTTGCAGTGAGCAGTTGCAGTGGGCAGTTGTTGCAGTGAGCAGTTGTTGTAGTGAGCAGTTGCAGTGAGCAGTTGTGTTGCAGTGAGCAGTTGTTGCAGTGAGCAGATGCAGTGAACAGTTGCAGTGAACAGTTGTTGCAGTGAGCAGTTGCAGTGGGCAGTTGTTGCAGTGAGCAGTTGTTGTAGTGAGCAGTTGCAATGGGCAGTTGTTGCAGTGAGCAGTTGTTGCAGTGAGCAGTTGTTGCAGTGAGCAGTTGTGTTGCAGTGAGCAGTTGTTGCAGTGAGCAGTTGCAGTGAACAGTTGTTGCAGTGAACAGTTGTTGCAGTGAACAGTTGTTGCAGTGAACAGTTGCAGTGGGCAGTTGTGTTGCAGTGGGCAGTTGTGTTGTAGTGAGCAGTTGCAGTGAGCAGTTGTTGCAGTGAGCAGTTGTTGCAGTGAGCAGTTGTTGCAGTGAGCAGTTGTTGCAGTGAGCAGTTGCAGTGAACAGTTGTTGCAGTGAGCAGTTGTTAAAGTGAGCAGTTGTTGCCGTGAGCAGTTGTTGTAGTGAGCAGTTGTTGCAGTGATCAGTTGCAGTGAGCAGTTGTTGCAGTGAGCAGTTGTTGCAGTGAGCAGTTGTTGTTGTAGTGAGCAGTTGTTGCAGTGAGCAGTTGTTGCAGTGATCAGTTGCAGTGGGCAGTTGTTGTAGTGAGCAGTTGTTGTTGTAGTGAGCAGTTGTTGTTGCAGTGAGCAGTTGTTGCAGTGAGCAGTTGTTGCAGTGAGCAGTTGCAGTGAACAGTTGTTGCAGTGAGCAGCTGCAGTGAGCAGTTGTTGCAGTGAGCAGTTGTAGTGAGCAGCTGCAGTGAGCAGTTGTTGCCGTGAGCAGTTGTAGCAGTGAGCAGTTGTTGCAGTGAGCAGTTGTTGCAGTGAGCAGTTGTTAAAGTGAGCAGTTGTTGCCGTGAGCAGTTGTAGCAGTGAACAGTTGCAGTGATCAGTTGTAGCAGTGAGCAGTTGCAGTGATCAGTTGTAGCAGTGAGCAGTTGCAGTGATCAGTTGTAGCAGTGAGCAGTTGCAGTGATCAGTTGTTGCAGTGAGCAGTTGCAGTGATCAGTTGTTGCAGTGATCAGTTGTTGCAGTGAGCAGTTGTTGCCGTGAGCAGTTGTTGCAGTGAGCAGTTGCAGTGAGCAGTTGCAGTGAGCAGTTGTTGCAGTGAGCAGTTGTTGTAGTGAGCAGTCGTTGTAGTGAGCAGTCGTTGTAGGGAGCAGTTGTTGTAGTGAGCAGTTGTTGCAGTGAGCAGTTGCAGTGAGCAGTTGCAGTGAGCAGTTGCAGTGAGCAGTTGTTGTTGTAGTGAGCAGTTGTTGCAGTGAGCAGTTGTTGCAGTTAGCAGTTGCAGTGAACAGTTGTTGCAGTGAGCAGTTGTTGCAGTGAGCAGTTGTTGCAGTGAGCAGTTGTTGTAGTGAGCAGTTGTTGCAGTGAGCAGTTGTTGTTGTAGTGAGCAGTTGTTGTTGCAGTGAGCAGTTGTTGCAGTGAGCAGTTAATGCAGTGAGCAGTTGTTGCAGTTAGCAGTTGCAGTGAACAGTTGTTGCAGTGAGCAGCTGCAGTGAGCAGTTGTTGCAGTGAGCAGTTGTTGCAGTGAGCAGTTGTTGCAGTGAGCAGTTGTTGTAGTGAGCAGTTGTTGCAGTGAGCAGTTGTTGCAGTGAGCAGTTGTTGCAGTGAGCAGTTGCAGTGAGCAGCTGCAGTGAGCAGTTGTTGCCGTGAGCAGTTGTAGCAGTGAGCAGTTGTTGCAGTGAGCAGTTGTTGCAGTGAGCAGTTGTTGCAGTGAGCAGTTGCAGTGATCAGTTGTAGCAGTGAGCAGTTGCAGTGAGCAGTTGTTGCTGTGAGCAGTTGTTGCAGTGAGCAGTTGTTGCAGTGAGCAGTTGTTGCAGTGAGCAGTTGTTGCTGTGAGCAGTTGTTGCAGTGAGCAGTTGTTGCAGTGAGCAGTTGTTGTTGTAGTGAGCAGTTGTTGTAGTGAGCAGTTGTTGCAGTGAGCAGTTGTTGCAGTGAGCAGTTGTTGCAGTGAGCAGTTGCAGTGAGCAGCTGCAGTGAGCAGTTGTTGCCGTGAGCAGTTGTAGCAGTGAGCAGTTGTTGCAGTGAGCAGTTGTTGCAGTGAGCAGTTGTTGCAGTGAGCAGTTGCAGTGAGCAGTTGTTGCTGTGAGCAGTTGTTGCTGTGAGCAGTTGTTGCAGTGAGCAGTTGTTGCAGTGAGCAGTTGTTGCAGTGAGCAGTTGGAGTAAGTGCTGATGTCCGTGTTGCAGTAAGGAGTTGCAGTGAGGAGTTGCAGTGAGCAGTTGCAGTGAGCAGTTGTGTTGCAGTGAGAAGTTGCAGTGAGCAGTTGTTGCAGTGAGCAGTTGTTGCAGTGAGCAGTTGTTGCCGTGAGCAGTTGTTAAAGTGAGCAGTTGTTGCAGTGAGCAGTTGTTGCTGTGAGCAGTTGTAGCAGTGTGCAGTTGTTGCAGTGAACAGTTGCAGTGAGCAGTTGTTGCAGTGAGCAGTTGTGAGCAGTTGTTGCTGTGAGCAGTTGTTGCTGTGAGCAGTTGTTGCAGTGAGCAGTTGTTGCTGTGAGCAGTTGTTGCTGTGAGCAGTTGTTGCAGTGAGCAGTTGCAGTGAGCAGTTGTTACAGTAAGCAGTTGCAGTGAGCAGTTGTTACAGTGAGGAGTTGCAGTGATCAGTTGCAGTGAGCAGTTGTGTTGCAGTGAGAAGTTGCAGTGAGCAGTTGCAGTGAGCAGTTGTTGCTGTGAGCAGTTGTTGCTGTGAGCAGTTGTTGCAGTGGGCAGTTGTGTTGCAGTGGGCAGTTGTGTTGCAGTGAGCAGTTGTTGCTGTGAGCAGTTGTTGCAGTGAGCAGTTGCAGTGAGCAGTTGTGTTGCAGTAAGCAGTTGCAGTGAGCAGTTGTTGCAGTAAGCAGTTGCAGTGAGCAGTTGTGTTGCAGTAAGCAGTTGCAGTGAGCAGTTGTGTTGCAGTGAGAAGTTGCAGTGAGCAGTTGTGTTGCAGTGAGCAGTTGCAGTGAGCAGTTGCAGTGAGCAGTTGTGTTGCAGTGAGCAGTTGTGTTGCAGTGAGCAGTTGTGTTGCAGTGAGCAGTTGCAGTGAGCAGTTGTGTTGCAGTGAGCAGTTGTGTTGCAGTAAGCAGTTGCAGTGAGCAGTTGTGTTGCAGTGAGAAGTTGCAGTGAGCAGTTGTGTTGCAGTGAGCAGTTGCAGTGAGCAGTTGCAGTGAGCAGTTGCAGTGAGCAGTTGCAGTAAGCAGTTGCAGTGAGCAGTTGTGTTGCAGTGAGAAGTTGCAGTGAGCAGTTGCGTTGCAGTGAGCAGTTGCAGTGAGCAGTTGCAGTGAGCAGTTGCGGTGAGCAGTTGTTGCAGTGAGCAGTTGTTGCAGTGAGCAGTTGCAGTGAGCAGTTGGAGTAAGTGCTGATGTCCGTGTTGCAGTGAACAGTTGCAGTGAGCAGTTGTTGCAGTGAGCAGTTGCAGTGAGCAGTTGGAGTAAGTGCTGATGTCCGTGTTGCAGTAAGCAGTTGCAGTGAGCAGTTGTTGCAGTAAGCAGTTGCAGTGAGCAGTTGTGTTGCAGTGAGAAGTTGCAGTGAGCAGTTGCAGTAAGTGCTGATGTCGTGTTGCAGTGATGCTGTTCCCGGAGGCCTGGAGCCGCGGCCTGTGTCACTCCACGGAGCGGATGGTGGAGGTGGATCAGGAGTATCCTGGAGGCGTTGAGCACATATACAGTCCCGGCTGTGTCCCATTGCTGCGCTGCTCCGGCTGCTGCAATGACGAGAAGCTGGCCTGCTTCCCCATCCGCACGCGCAACCTCACCATCCAGGCAAGATCTCCCAGCAAGCAATAGCCGTCATTTCTCCATCTAGATTAACTATATACCCGATATAGTCCAGCTATGAGTAGGTTAACTATAGACCCGATATAGTCCGGCTATGAGTAACACACTTCTAGCCAAAATAACCTTGTATTTGGTTACATGTCGTTTTTGCCAAAATAACAAAATAACCATGTAAGCAAAGTCAACAGTGATTACAAGGTGTTTGGTTTAATTTCTTCACTCATTTGTTTGTTATCTAATTGATGACTAGTCTATTCTTGGGCTCTGGGTTTGACGTCCATTACATTTTCACTTTTGCCTTGTTTTAGCCTAGATGTCAGGCTGTGTTTGGACGCTATTAGACGTCTTTTAAATGCAAAATTGCTCAGTGTCGCATCAGAAGGACAGTTCTGGCATTATTGACACCCTCTCGTTTGCTGCTAACGTTTTTATCTACCTTTCCACCGTTGATCTGATACATCATGCGACGGGCTTTGATTATCAGCAGCTGGTTTGACGTGTACAAAGACACATTTTATTTAAATTAGTGACTTTGATTTCCAAAGTTTAATGGAACCCCTTACTTGACGTAATCCAGAGTTAATATTTTTTTCAATAATTTTAAGTCCCCCTGCAGTCAATAATTGTATCCCTTAAAACACCTAAATTACACATTTAAACGTTTTTTCCTTGGAAAAAATGTCTCCATGCCTTAAAATATCTTGAATGTAACTCGACACCCTCGCCTCATTTAGTATGCGTGGTTCTATGAATATGCAAATGAGCCCCACCTCCACTCACTCCCTCAGCTCAGAGATCCACTGGTTGACGATCACACGTTGATCTGATTGGTTACAAGGTCGTTTGTGACGTCAGAAACACCAGCGATTTCGTGTTTTTGAGACTGTCTTTGGTTCACTGCAGTTTTAAGGAGGAAATACTCAGCAATGCTGTCGACTTATGAACTTACACGTGTGTGTGTCTCTCTCTCTCTCTCCATCTCTCTGTCTCTCTGTGTGTGTGTGTGTGTGTGTTTGTTTTCTCCATCAGCTGCTGAGAATCACTCCAGCGGAGAGGAGCAGGGAATATGTGCTTCTTTCCTTTCAGGAACACCAGAGCTGTGAGTGCAGGTATGATCCCGCTCATCTGCCGTTCCACTCCTCCGGCTCTTTATCTATCCATCTATCTAACTTACTTTTTGTCATTCAGGCCCAGACGACACCACTTGAGGAATCAACAGTGAGTATTAATTCCTTGATTTATTTTCTTGCATCTAAATGACACAGAAGAACATCTCTGAGAATGTTGTTGTTCTCAGCAATCGGAGACGGAAGGGAAAACGCAGGAGGAGACGGAGAGGAAGAAAACACCGGGATTGAGACGCTGCCGGTGTCAGGTGACACTCTCACGTTCATCTACATCTGCATTCATCCGGGTACATTTGAAAACGGCGCTCCGTCCACACTAGTGTTGTTCTGTGTGGATGAGAAACTTTTGGAAAACGCTAAATTCCCCTTCACTGCGCATGCGTAAACCCTCACAGAAGCTCTCAGATGATACAGACGGAAACATATTACATATTTGGTCTAAAACGCTAAAACTGCTCCTGTTTCACCGCAGCAAATGCGAGTGTATTCTGTCATGTGTGCAGGACTGTGATGAAGAGTGTGTGAAGGAACGTGTTTTAGCAACTGTGTAAAAGTGAACCGCACAATAACAGTATAAACAAAACGCTGTCTTATTGTGGACTGAAGACAAAACAGAGAAAAAATATGTGGACATGTTAAAGTTAGTCTTCTCTCCTCTAGTGTGTCGATGTGGGCGGGGCTAGATTGTGTCTGTGGGGAATTGATTGGATTGTTGTGGTTTGCTATTGGCTGATCTCATGTGAGTGACAGGTTGCCCCGCCCACATCATCAGAGAAGAGAAGAGATCCTGCAAGAGGAACTGATTCTGATTCAACATTATTAACACAATAATGATGTGCACATATTTTGTTTATTTTATTTTTTAAATGATCCATTTGTGTGTATCTGCTGCAGATGTGACGATCGCTATGGCAAACAGGCACCTTCGTTTTCCTTCATCATCATCATCATCATCATCATCATCATCATCATCATCACACAGCCCTTCTGGACATTATGTGGACACAATGTGTGGTTAACGATCAAGAAACGTTTTTTTGTTTATATTGCAATGACTATAATGACATCAGTTGATCTGACACATTAAATCTATTTATAGGCATGTTTGAATTGTTATTAAGAGATGTGTGTTACAATAAACATAATCTGCCTAACTGAAGGAGATGACCAGACTTTATCAGGGAATAGACACGTGAGCAGATGTGAAATACTGTACTTTGGTGTCGCTCACGAGTTCAACGGCCTGCATTCTTTATAATAAAATTGTAAAAAATAAAAAATAATTTAGTTTTTAATAAGTTAGTAAATACAGTGCATGTACATGTCCCCATCAAATGTGTCTTAATATATTTTATAAAACAATAAACTCACAATATTTAAAGAAATATATCCGATTTGTTTCATCAGAATGCTGTGAGTGGATTTCTGTTTGTTGTCTCCAGCTGCCGGAAAAAAACATGCTTTTGTAAATCAGAATTTAAATTATGACATAGAAATTTAGAATTATTACATGCTAAATCATATTAATGAGATGAAATTTTTTTATTGACATACTAAGTAATATTTATAAGATTAAAAGTTGAAATTATGACATAAAAAGTCAAAATTGTGTCCCGTGTTGGTGTTAACGGGCCTTTAGTATGTTATAATATTATCCACAGCATGATGTTTGTGTCCTCCACCTCTGTTTGATGTGAAATGTATTTGTATATTTCTGCTAAACACAAGAAGATATTTTGAAGAATGTCAGTAACCAAACCGTATTTGGTTCCGTTCACTGACTTCCCTGGTATTTTTTCCCATGCTATGGAGTCAATGGGATACATCAACTGTTTGGTAACCGCATTGTTCAAGTTGAATTTTATTTAAATAGCACATTTACAACAGCCACTATAGGCGGACCAAAGTGCTTTACAGAGTGGTTAACATTGTTCAAAATATCTTCCTTTGTGTTCAGCTGTAGAAAGAAATTCATACAGGGTTGGAACAGCTTAAGGGAAAGTAAGTGATGACATAAAAATGTTTAATTTTGTTTTTGTGGGAACTATCACTTTAAGGCCTTATTCACACCAGCGCCATCTTTGGTTTCTAACGGGAATGAAAGCGATGCAGTGAGAGGGATAGACATACATTATACCGCTTTTTACAGCGGATGCCATTAAAAACACAGTAAGTCTATCCCTCACAGCTCTGAATAAGGTCTATTAGCGTTACATAACACAACTGACTCGATAATGTGTTTGAGTTTCAGCGGTTTATCATCAACACGCCTCTCCGCGGTCACATTCTATAGCTTAGTGCTCGACGACCAATGGGATGCGACCGTGGAGAATGACGCAAAAAGCCCCGCCCACCTTTTCCATAAAAGGAAAAGCCCCTAAACCAAAACAGTTTTCCCCTCACGACAAAGCCCCGCCTCCTGTGACAGGATTTGCCAATCGGAGCGATTTAGTATCTGTGATTGGCTTAGATCAGAAGTCATTCACGTAGACGTTGGCAAACGTTAGAGCGGTCAAATGTAATATAACGAACATCGTAAAATATTACCACAGCGTAAATATAGCGAAATAACAAAGCGAACACGCTTTTAAGTTCAACGTACACTTAAGTTAGGTGTCAATAAATAGGTGTAGGGTTAGGGTTAGGGTTCCGTGTGGGCGGGGCTTGTGGGCAATATTTATCAAGTCACGTGTACAGCACCGTGTAGCCGTGAACGTGTTTTGCGTGACTGGAACGAACAGGGCGTCTGAGTGACCGACGTTACGTCAAAACACGGCAAATCTGCATTAAACGCCGCTGATCACTGTTATAATACATTAAAACCACCGGATTTGAGGAAACCTGCACATATAGTCGGGGTTTCGCCGTCTTTGGGGATTGATTTCGCTCTGGATGAAGTCACGGTCATCGCGACACACAAGTAAGCTGTCACGACCTTCTCCGAGTGGACGAATGTTGTTCGGATAAAAAGTTTGCGTGTTTTTCTGGAGCAACTAAACGACAATTCTGCTGTTAACGGTATTGGTTTCTGTGCTTCTGGCTGCAATGCGATTTTTATTTGTGTTAAAACCTGCAGAAGTTTAAATATAAAACTTTTGTGAAAACGTAGCTACTAGTAGAATAAGTACAAATAGGCTGAAAAATAAGCACTTTGAAAGGTAAACCGA